>NC_046169.1:1132840-1187840 GCF_011064425.1 Rattus rattus
CACCCTGGCCCCAGACCTCAACTGGAGAGATGCCCAGAGAAGGGCAGCGGCTCAACCGGATCACACAGCAGGATCCCCTTTGTGGATGGCAAGGGAACAAGAAGCTACAATGTCTTCACCTGCTGAAAGCCCAGAAAACCAACAAACACGGGCATTGATGCATTCTTTAAATAAACTGGCTGGAGGCTGGAGATAGAGCTCAGTGGGCACGCAGGAAGCTCTGAGTTCTAAGGCCAAGACTAGAGGGTGTTTTTGCATCAGGTTCTTTGATTTAAGACTGCACACTTGCTCGATCCACGCTTGTTTTCTTGATTCCAGGACACTAAAGAGGAGCGAAGGGAAGTTGTGCAATTAACAGATCCCTCCGTCGTTAGTGTGGGTGTGCGCACGCACGCATGTGTTGTGGGTGGAACCCCAGGGGATATGGATGGATAGATAGATAGATAGATAGATAGATAGATAGATAGATAGATAGATAGATAGATAGATAGATAAATAGATAGATAGACTACACACACACACACACACACACACACTGTGTGGGTCCCGCATATTCCATTTACTGTATATAGTTGATACGATCTTACTATTGTTAAAATAACTTCCCCCTTTAGAGGTGAGAAAATAAAACAGTAGCTACTTCACCCAGAACTCAAGCTTAGGCCCCCCTGAAGGAAAGGACTGGTGGTTATTGTTATTTCCAATGGATTACACTCAAGTGTTTCCCATCAGGGAAGAATAACGCGAGATAGGCCAGCGTGAATCACCAGAGCCCTGGAACAGCTCAGAGCTGAGGAAAAGCAAAGTCCAAAGTTAAACCTGAGGAGGACGAATCTTGAGCCACTGAGGGGAGGGGAGGGCTGAGTGAAGGGAAGGAAGGGTCTGAGGACAAGCCAGCAGGGGTAGCGCTGCCAGGACTTGGTGGTCAGGCAATGCCAGCTTCCACCTCAGGAGGTTGGAGATGTAGCTCAGGTGGGAACCCTGAGTTCCATCCCTAGCACCACGTAAACTGGGCATTTTAATTCCAGTACTGAGGGAGAAGCAGGAGGATCAGGAGTTCAAGGCTACCCTACCCTCTGCTGTACAAAGAAGTCTGAGAACAACCTGGGCTATACGAGACCCTGTTTAAAAAATAAAAATCAATTTTTTAAAAAATGGAGCCTGACAATGAGGCTTAAGTAAGCAACCTCGACCTCCTGTGAAAACTCTCTAGCAAAGAGGCACAGACCTCTGTTTCTTCTACATGTTCTTTTAATCTTCCTGTGTCTGTATAGGTCACACACGTTAGGCAGCTAACAGCAGAAGTAAGACTTGTGTCCGGGCGTGTGTGGCCCCATACAAGTATGAAGGTCAAAGGGCAACTCTGGGGAGTCAGGCATGGCGGCAGGCACCTCCACCTGCTGGGCCCCTTGACAGCCCTAAGTTATTATTTAACTGATCAAGTAGCAAAAAATGTCTTTCGTGTTTGTTTGGCTAAGCTTCTTAAAACTTCATTTCCAAGTAAGAACACTGGCAGTTGTAGATACGGCCCAGAGCAATGTCTGTACTTTGGGAAGGCACTGCTTTTCTTAACAGATGATTAACATTTTAAAACATCACCACTGTACTTTAAAATGAGTACTGCTTAGTTTCAGCTTCTAGTCATCACCACGTACCTAACACCTAACTCCTTGCTACCTAACATCTGCCCCTGTGTGTGTGTGTGTGTGTGTGTGTGTGTGTGTGTGCCTGTGCATGTCTGTATGTGTGTGTGCATGTGTGTGCGTGTATTTGGGTACACGTGTCCCCGTATACATATGTACAAGGCAGAGAAGGATGTCAGGAACCTGCATCTATTACCCTACCTCTTGTAGCCTTAAGACAGGGCCTCGGGGTTGGGGATTTAGCTCAGTGGTAGAGCACTTGCCTAGCAAGCGCAAGGCCCTGGGTTCGGTCCCCAGCTCCGAAAAAAAGAAAAGAAAAAAGAAAGACAGATTCTCTCTGAAAGGGAGGCTATAGGCTCGATGGATGGCTGGGGGCTCTCAGGATTTATCTGGCTCTGCCTACAATGCTGGCATTACTGGAACATGCAGCTATACCTGGCTTTTTACATAAGTGCTGGGGATTTGAACTCGGGTCCTTATGCTTGTGCAGCAAGCACTCTTATCCACTGAGACATTCCCCCAGAGCCCTAGCTGAGTTTAATCTACACAATGCGGGTGTTATTGGAGTCCGCCTCGGCGTTCTCATTTTCTCTTGTGTGCCTACACATGCCCCTGAATGTGTGTATATTCATGTAAGAGGGACGCACGAGTAGGCATAGATGCATGGTGCACTTGTTGGGAGGAGGTCAAAGGAAATCTTCAATTATTGGTTCGTTTGTTTTGGTGCCTTCTCTCGTTGACCTTGAGCTTCACCAAGAAGGCCAGGCCTGCTGACTACGAGCTTCCAGAAATGCCCCTGTCTCTGCCTCAGACCTCGGCGTCCCTGAGGGGACAGGCCTGCACCACTCCAGCTAGCTTCTTACCTTTCCTATATATGGGTTCTGGGGACTTAACTCAGGCTCTCCCAGCCTTCCTCTTCTTCTTTTGAATCTCCAACAAGTTTTGCTTAGTCCCTATTCATCCCTTACGCCTAGAACGCCTGGATGATCTTTCTCTACTATGCCGAGCCATATTTATATGTTTTCTGTGTCACTGGAGGGCAGAAGAAATTAGACACGACAACTTTCTAATTGAGAGAACAAGCACCACAGCTTACAGAGAGAAGGGCAAGCGGAAATGGAGAAAGGAAGAAGTCTGGCGTGGAAACGTCTCGCCAGTGAAGAGGGCTGGGGAAGGAGCGATCTCGACCAGGAAAAGCCAGCTCATGTGATCGCTGACTTTTCTAGCGTCACTCCTTGGCCATCTGGGTTCTTGCAAGTCCACAGATGTCTTTTTTGCAGAAGCCTCTCTGCAGGCACAAGCTAGCTGGGGTTAGGGACAGGAAGCAGGATACAAAGACACTTTCCTAGCTGCTAAACAGTGTCCTGAACTGCCACCAACAGGGTGAAAATGGCCACTAGACCTCATCGTGACAAAAGTGGCGTGAGTTTCGGTTTATTTCCTGATTGATTTCATTCCCAACAGTAGGAAGCCTAAGTGTGTGCACTATGTGTTTGTGCTATGTATTATGTGTGCAATGAGGGTCATGTGTGTATATGTGCACATGTGTTATGTGTGTGCTATGTATGTGCGTACATGTGTGCGCACATGTGTGTTGTTGTATGTGGAATCGACATGGACAGAAAATAGATTCCTTGGAGAACTGTAACCTTTATTTTGTCTCCTTACTGTTCCATCATCTATGTATTACAGGGGGTCACATGTATGGCTGTAGCGCCCAGAGGTGAATGTTGGGTAGGCTTAGGCATCAAAGTGGCTGCCACACAGGTATGAGGGGAGTGACTGTGGATCTCCCACATCCACATTAAAAACCAGATGCAGCAACGCGTGTCTGTGACCACAGTTCTGAGTGGATAGGGACAGGAGAGTCCCTGCAGCGTACTGGTCAACTAGCCTAGCTGAATCTCGGGACTGCGGGTCTCAAACAATAACGATAGAGTGGGGAGTCATCAAAAAGACACCTGAGATCTGCCCTCCTGCTTCCACATGTGCATGCGTGTAGACATGCAAATGTAAGCACATACAGGTCTACACACAAAGAAAAGAAAGAGGGAAAGACAGTGAAACCTGTTGTCCCTGCCCTATCCTCCAGAAAGGCCACTGACAGACCCCTCCATCTGCCCATGAACTTCTGAATTCATAATCTAATTTCTCCATCTTCCCTTTCACCCCACCCATATTTCCCCCCTGGAAGGATCCAGATCCATCCCAAAAGACTTGTTAGGTAATCTAAATAAAACAAGTTTGGGGTTTTTTTAAGCCCCAATGCCAGGTTGTAAAATGACTGCACTTCATATAGGTACCTTTGTCACTGCCGGAAATGTCTGTAAGGCCTCCCACACAGTAGCAGAACACTCAGGATTGAAAGGGGGAAACACGGAGTGCCCAATTTTCCTCTCAGAAATCAAGATTTAAAAAACCATAATTTGAGGGCTACAGAGCACATTCCTCCCTGAGGCCTATGATTGTGGGATACCAGGGGAATTGGGAGCATGAGCCTAGAGTGAAAGTTGGGCTCACGACTAAAATGGGTTTTCTTAAAAGGGGGCAGGAGGCGGCTCAGTCAGCTCATACATACAGAAGTTGGGAGGAGGGGCAGTTGCTGAGGTTGTAAGGAAGTTGGAAATCAAGTTCTCAGAAGACAAACGAAGTTGTAATCTCAAGTAAAACACACGTCCACCCAGCTATGTCTTCCTACCCTGCCCAGAGAAAGGAGAATGGCAGGAAACCTGGCCTTGAGTGTGGAAAAGGATCTACAATGAAGCGCCCGCACCCCTTCCTATGCCGCAGCTCCCGGAAAGCCTCTTCCACCTCGGCACTCTCAGATGTTAGTCCTTGAAACCTGTTAAAGGCAGATACGATCACAACCCCACTCCATGACACATGACCCCTTCCGTGGCCAACCCCACCTTCCCTTCTAGACTCCCGATTCCACTTTTACTTCAACTCTCCCTTTGAAGTCCCATGATCAAAGGTCCACCTGGGTTCTCACACTCAAAATCTGTCCCCCAATCCCCTTCCTAGCTGTTTCCTTGGTAGTCATTGGCCTTTGCCGACCATTATTCACTGAGTCCCACAAGATACAAAGACAAATTTGAACGTACCTTTAACAATGAAATGAAAGCGGGCGGAGGGGGGGGTCCTTGAAAATTAAACGTGGATACCCAATCAGAAACTTTGCTTTAAAAAAGTGGGGTAATACGCACATATACACTTGTGCATACACACAGCATCATGAGCTTGACCAGCTTCAGAAAACAATTCTCAAGGGTGTGAGAAAACAACAGCAGAGGTTCCATGGGAATGGATGGGAGGAGCCAAGAAAGGCCCTGCCCACTGATGCTGGCTCCGTGGAAATGGATGGGAGGAGCCAAGAAAGGCCCTGCCCACTGAAGCTGGCTCCCTGAGAATGTGGGGCACAAGTCTCCACCTACTTTTGCTGGGCACATGTGAGAGTCTTCTAACCCTCTGATGCCAGAGAATGGGTGAGCTCGCTTCGGTGACTTGACTTAAAAAACGCGGATTGGTGGAACGTTAGAGAGGCAGGGCAGAGTCACGTCAGGCAGAGCACATTGGTACAGTATTTACGTCTATGATTAGAAACGAAAACCAGAGATAGAGATAGAGATAGAGATATAAAATCGTGAAGAAGAATAGGAGGAGGAGGGAGAGGAAGGGGGAGAGGAGGAAGAAAAGGAAGAAGAAGAGGAGGAAGAAGAGGAGAAGGAAGAAAAGAGGGAGAGGAAAAGGATGAGGAGGAAGAGGAGAAGGAAGAGCAGGAAGCGAGATCCAGAACGACATAAAGACCTGAGGATGAATCTGCCATTTCCTAATGGATGCTGGGATATGTTAGCCGAGTATCTTAACTTCTCTGAGCCTTTTCAAAAATGGTGACTCATTATGCAGCAAGGCGTGTCCAGGATAAGGCGACGCCTATCATTGGTTGAGAAGGAAGGGTAAGTGGGGAAAAGTCTAGGAAGGAGAGAGGAAGAGGAGGAGGAGCGAGGGAAGGAAGATGGAGACAGAGGTGGAGGATTCCGATCCAGGTGATCTAACTCAAGTTTTATCTTGTGTACGTGGGCGGTTTCTAGAGCTTTGATTTTACTGGGCTAAAGAGGACAGTGTGAAAGAAATGGCTGAAAGGCAGTTGGGCGTGGGGATCTGGTCCTGTTGCTTTCGAGGTGAGAATGTGCAGGGTCCGCCCAGAATGTGAATGTGTGTGTGTGTGTGTGTGTGTGTGTGTGTGTGTGTGTGTGTGTGTGTGTGTGTGTGTGTGTGTGTGTGGACCTCGTGGCAGAGGAGCAGCCAGAGGGAGCAGATCCAGCTCTCAGGAACTGATAGCAAACGATCCTCTTTAATTTTTACCGCAACAGCTCAGTAGATAGAGAGCTCATATAGCATGCTCAAAATCCTGGGTTCCATCCCACCAACCGCCTACAACTGGGCCTGTTGCCAGATGCCTGTCTGTCATCCCAGCACTGGGAAGGTAGAGGCAGGAAGATCAGAAGACTTTAAGGATATCCTCAGCTACAGAGTGAATTAGAGGCCAGCCTGAGCTACATGAGACCTGTCTCACAGGAAAGAAAAATTACTGAACAATTGGGGTTGGGGTGTCCCCTGTGATAAATCTGTTGACCTATCAAGCAATACGGTAAATTTTGTTTGGGAGACCGACCCTCTTCCCTCTGTCAGCCCTTCTGCTCGGGGTGAGTTGGCCGCCATTCTTGGCTTCTCCAATGAACCAGCCACACAGTGTATTCTAACAAGCGTTCTTAACGGCCCAGGGCTCTGAGCCAGGTGAGTTCCAGTTTTATTATGAGTAACAAATTAAATCAACTGGCAACAAAAGCCAAGGGCCTGATCTGTTGACCCCTTGTGAACCAAAACATGGGCAGCTACATTTGCACAGGGTCAGGGAGGAGCAAGCAGGTGCTTTCTGTCCCACGGAGCCAGGAACCAGCCTCACGGAAGGCACAGGACTGTTCTGAGACCATTCACAAATGGCGTGTTCTCACGAAGAAGCGACAGACACTCCTTTCTAAGAGAACCTCGGAGGCGAACAGGAAGAAAATCCAGCCCTTTCCCCCTTCAGTTTAGCCTTGCTAACACCATTGCTGGGAAGTCCCATGTCACAGACTCAAGCCAGATACTCCCAGCAGACCTGCTGTCTAAGAGGTGGGTTTGTCAGCTGAGGTGTGACAGACGTTTTGAGCTGGCCTGTTCTCTGTGGTGGGGAGCAGCCTTTGTACGATGTCTCGCCCAGCTACCCGGTCCTCACCTACCTACCCTGTGCCAGTAGAACCTCCTGGCTGTGAAACATCTCCCCAGACAGGTACAGAATCACCTCAGTAAGAACCCACAGAACAATGTGAAAGTGAGGAGAAGAAACGACAGAGCTGACGCTGTGGTGGAGACCGCTGGAGACGGTCTGCCTTGTTTCAGTGACTTTTCTGTTACTGTGATACAAATCCTCTGAGAAAAGCAACATAGGGAAGAAAGGTTTGTTTTGGTTTATGGTTCTAGAAAGCTAGAGCCCATAGAGGGGAAGACATGGTGACAGGGGCAGGAAGCTCCTGAGCTACATTTCCATCCACCCAGGAAGCAAGTAGAGGAGAGGCAGGAGGGGCCTGCCCCAGTGACATTCTTCTTATGGCAAGGCTCCACCTCCTCAAACAACGCCACCATCTAGAAACTGAGCATTCTGACACAGGAGCCTATAGGGGTCATTCCTCATTTAAGCCACAACAAAGCTTGCACGGAGCCTAAGGTCTCACCCTCAGCACCGCATGCATACACCAAGCATGGTGGCAAACACCTTTCATGCCTGGGACTCCAAACCAACTCAAAGAAGGTGGAGAGACAGCCAAGTGGTTAAGGGTGTTCTTTCAGAGACCCAGTTTGATGACCAGGACCCATGTCAGATTGCTCCCAATCACCCGTAAGTAAACACAACACCCTCTCTGGCCTCTGAAGCATCCACATGCACATACATGCATACGCATGGCAATCAGACATACACACACAAGATGAGTCTTAAAGAAAAAAGGTCAGCTGCATTCTTAAGCAGTGATACAAAGGAAAAAGAATAAAGGAAAACAGGGGTAGGACGGGGAGAAAAGAGAAAGAAGAGAGTTAGGTCAGAGTGAGGTTGGAAAGAAGAAGAGAGAGACACAGAAAAGTCCTCATATCTGTTTCAATATGGACAGAACCAGAAGACATCACGCTTTGTACGTAGGAGGTGGTCCTACAGGGACATACTGCTGGTTCCTAGAGTCACCAAATCCAAGACAGAAAGGCAGGTACCCAGCACCACTGCAGGAAGGAGAGCTAATGTTTAATGACAATGGAAATTCAGTTTGGGTACAGGAGAAAGTTCTGGAAATGGGTGGTTGGGACTGTCATGGAGACATGTGAATGTCACGACTGCGGTTGAACTGTGCTCACATGCGGTCTGATTGGTAAACTCAGCACTACGTACTGTCTTGCATATTGGCTGCTCGTTTGTACGAGACAGCATTTTTCATTTGTAACCCGGGCTGGCCTTGAACTTACAGTCCTTCAACTTCAGCCTTGATGATGCTAGAGCATCAGGTCTGATCCGCTCGGCCCAGTGTTTAGAAACGTAGACCCAAGAACCCAATGCAGTGCCCGGCCTTAAACGGGGCACCCAGGTCACATCCCGTCCCCAAGGCCTGGGAGCCACCAGCTGAGGCTGAAGAGCCGGGGCAGGACTGTAGGAGCCAGAGACTAGAGAGAGGCAGAGCAAACCAGTGTCTTCTGGACATAACAGGCCCACCTCACTGGTGAACAACAGTCATGACTGCCAGCACACAGCCTGCACAAAGTCAAGGCAGCCGGCATCCCAACACCAGCCCCAGGCTACCTGAAGAACTAGTGACAATTGGTTGATGGCCTCCGGTAAACAGAGACTCGCTTTTCTTTAAAAGTTTGGCCATTGATTGCTCACCCCGCTCCGGGGACAGCCCACACCCGGGAGCCTGTAAGCAGCCCAAATTAAACTCAGAGATTTATTAAAGAAAAAGACAAGAGGTCGAGAGGGGCGGGGAGGTGGGGTGGAACTGGGAGCAGTTGAGGGAGTTCTAGGTATAAATGTGACCAAAATATAACGTACAGAATTATCACAGTTAATTAAAATATTATATTCAAAAAATAACAAGAGGGTGGGGGAGATGGCCCAGTGGTTAGGGGCTATGGCTGCCCCTCCAGAGGACCTGGGTTCCATTCCCAGCACCATCTCTAACTCCAGTTCCAGGAGATAGGATACCTTTTCCTACCCTGCACAGACACAAGGCTACACATGGTATATAAACATATATGCAGGCAAAACACTCATAGTCATAAAGGAATTAAGAAACAAAGAACTCAGAGGAACTGTGGCAACGAACCCCAGGCAAGTCATTCTCCTAGGTGGGTCCATGTCTTCCAGCTAAACACGTCTGTTAGGTCGCACCAGTCTCTTCACAGAGAAGGACTGGTGACTAGCTCCAGGTCAGTCGAAGATGAACACGCTTGGCTGGGGTCAGCAGAATGGCTCAGTAGGCGAATGCGCTTTCAGCCAAACCTGACAACCTGAGTCCGGCCACACGGTGGAAGGAGAGAACTAACTCCCACACAAGTTGTTCTCTGACCTCCACACTCATGCGTACCCCCCCATATAAATGAATGTAACCTTCAAAACCTCCTCGATAGGCGATTAATGCTGCTTTGATATATCATACTTTAAAAAAACAAACGAACAAAAAAAAAAAAACAAAAAAGCAGAAAAACAAAAAGTCCCAAGACTAGGGAGACAACTCAGGTGGCAAATGCTCACCGAAAGAGCGTGAGGACCTGAGTTCCTGTCCTCATTGTCCACAGAAAGACACGAGTCTGTAGCGGCTCCAGTAGGAGGGAGAGGGGACTGGGAATGTGGCAGGCAGATCTCCGCCAGCCAACGTAACCAATCACTAAGCTGTCACTAATCGGTGACAAGCCACTCATCAGTGACAAACACGCTCAAAAATACGGTGGAAAGCAGTGGAGGAGGACACCCGAAGGTGACCTCCAGACTTGGGACATGCATGCGCACATACGTTATCCACAAAAATAAAAATAGCAGGCTGATAGGACAGCTCAGTGGGAAGCGGCACTTGCCATCAACTCTGATGACCCCAGTTTAACCTCTAGGTCCCACATGGTAGGAGAAATGAACCAACTCCCAAAATTTGTTCTGAGACCGTCACACATGCACAACAGCCATGCGCACACAAACACCCATGTGTGCATACACACTCACAGTAAATAAAATGTAATAAAACGTTTTTAAAAGAAAAAAATGGAAGCTAGGAATCATGGGTGTTTTTTAGCAGAATACAGGAGAGCTGTGGGGGTGGCTGCAGAAGAAACTGTAAGGATTTGAAACATTGTTACCAAGGCAATATCATCCTGGAGTTAAGAGAAGAGAGTTAAGCCTACTACTGCCAAAGCCTCCCTGGTGTGCAAGAAGTCCTGGGTTCCATCCCCAGCTCTTCAAAATAACAACCACCGTCATGATGGTGATTATAATAATGATGGCTAATAAATAGAAAAGGGGCACTTGGATTTCCTAAACACAGGCTTTTGGCTATTTTCAGCCTGGCCAGACATTCTATGAATCAGCTCACTCATAAATGGCTTCTAAAACTGCCAGTTAAAGCGAGGCGAGGTCTAGGGCTTGGACGGTAGAATACTTGCTTAGCATACATGGAACTCTGGTTCCATCCCAAGCATGGTGGAAGATTCCTGTCACCACAGCACTCAGGAGATATAAGCAAAAAGATCATCCGCTCACGGTCATCTATGACTGCCTAGGGGGTTGAGGCCAGCTGGGCTACATGAGACCCTGTCTCAAAAAGATGTAAGACTAGCAGTGAATGTGAGGAATTGTCTTAATGTAAGAAGACTTAGCCCACTGTGAGTGGCACCATTCCCTAGGCAGGAGGCCCTGGGTTAAGAAAGCTAGCCAAGGCCTAGTAAGCATAGTCTCTGCTTCAGTTCTCAGTCAAGGTCCTACCCTGACTTCCCTCTGTGACCCCCTCTCTGCTTCCACCATGTGGGTCCCAGGGATGGAACCCACAGTACCAGGCTTGGCCACAAGAGCCTTTATCCACCGAGCCATTCCACTTTTCTAGTCCCTGTTCATTTTCCTCCTGTGATGTTTTAAAGGGAAATGTCCCCAGGCTCATGCGTTTGAACCCCTGTAGCCAAGACGGTGGTGCTGCCTGGCTGAGTTGTAGACCCCTAAGAATGCATTCATGGCGAAGGGAAGAAGATGGCTGGAGAAGATGACCCACTGACAGGCAGGACCTCCAGCACAGGCTCTTGCCAAGCCAGAGTCTCTGTCAAGCCTTCTCTGCCATGTTGAGTGCCAAGCTGAACTCTGCTTCCTTCCCTTGTTTCTGCCAAGAGCTGTGCAACGAAACATCCCATTCTACAGGATGCAGGAAGGCAAACCACTGGAAACGGCTTCAGGATGTCTCCAGGACTGAGGAGATTCACCTCGCTCTGAAGAGATTCACTACCCGCCCCCTCCCAGAGTGAGCAATGGAAGCTCACCGAGAGGCCTTCTCAGCAGAGCAATGCCCAACTGCATAGATGACTCTAAAACAGACCAAGCTGCAAAGAAAACAACCGAGACTGGATCCGCGGCCCAGAAGACGCTTTCATCAACTGAGACATTTGGACAGGACGCTCTCCACCCTGTTGGGCTGCCTGCGGACTGTGTGGTGGGCTCCAGGTTCCCAGCTTGGTGAGCTGTCACCCATGCTGCAGTGGGCCTTGGCGATGCAGCTGTCTTTGAGTCATTTCTTCTCCTGTAAGTGACCTCCTCACCTGTTCCTGTAAGTGACACAAATTAAACTCTACGCTTAACCTTGATAGCAACTGTACTTCGGTCTGTCACGAGTTTGCTATCTGAGGTGAGTAGGTGTGTGTGTTGCCTCTCCCCAGGAAAAGTTTTGTCCCACAACATGGGTGTTTTGCTACAGCAACGAAAACTGTAATTAAGTGGCCAGCAAAATAGCTCAGTGGGTAAAGATGGTCATTGCCAAGTCTGACAATCGGAATTCAATTCCCTGGACCCACATGGTGAAAGGAAAGAACCAGTGCCTACAAGCCCTCAACCATGATCTGCTACACACACACACACACACACACACACACACACACACACACACACACACACACACACTCACGCACACACTAAATAAAATGTAATAAGGAAATTTCTAAAGAAAAAATAAATTCAAAAATAAAAGTAACAAGTGTAAAAGTAAACAAATGTAGTACATCAAAAAAACATGTAATTCAGCAGGAAGGAGAGTTACAGTCTTAGTGGTGTAGCCAATACGCCACACACACATGCTCATGCAAGCACCCCAAGGATATGAAATGAATCGCACACAAAATAATAAGGCAGGAGAGGTATTTGTTGGGAAGACGGGGCTCCGTGGGTGGGGGAGGGGATAAAAGAGACTAATAATGGACAATTACGATCGAAGTGCATAGAGAACAATAATTTTCAATGTAGCTATTATGTTCACACGTGATGTAAATCCCCCTAAGGTACCGCTGATAGTAGCCTCAGTAGAAATTGTCGAATACTCCGACTGTCACAAACTTTGACCCTTTCTGAGGCCCAAATCCCAAGTCCAAGGGCAGTCCCATGGGTGCTGCTCCTGTAAGTGGTTGTTCCGGTCACTGGGACTGCAGGGGTAGGGCCCAGAGAGGTCCCATCCCTAGAGAGCACCAGATCTCTGTAGGGAAGGTGATCTGGGGATGGAGAGATGGTTTGGTGGGCAAAGCACTCACCTGATAGCCTGAGTTTCACCCCTGAAGCCCACGTGAAGACCTGGATGTGGTCGCGAGCATCTGTAAGCCCAGCCACATCTGTAAGTCCTACCGCATCTGTAAGTCCTACCGCAAGACAAGCAGAGACAGAGGAGGGCTTGACGCTCTAGAGACCACTAGCATGGAGTACGTGATACAATGTCAGAAATAAGAAACCCTGCTTCAGAACAAGGTGGAGAGTGGCAACCCCTAAGAGTCCTCTGACCTCTACAAGTGCGGCGCGACACGCACGTGCCCACACTCACGCATACACACACTTATGCACTAAATAAAATAAAGTAATAAAATAAGGTGGGAAACCAAGTGTGGATACTCTTACATCAACCTCTGGCCACCACACTCCTATGCACGGGAGAGTACACCCACCTGTGTGCACGTGTGTGCGTGCACGTGTGCCGTGTGCTGTGCAACACACACAAATCATAATGTTTAAAAGCCTAAGGTGGGATCAATTAAGCCTCAACAGGTAAAGATGAGCCAATACTTCAAGGGTTGGGAGAGCGAGAGGAGGGGAGAAGGCTGCTGTCACAGCGATGACGGCTTCATAAATGGCCTGTCTTTAAAACCGCATAATGTCATTTGTGTCTGTTGGCCCCGGGAGACAGTCAAGAGTTCACGTTCACACCCCATTTGCTAAGCATGGCCCCAAACAGGAAAGCCAAGAGTATCAACAATTAGATAATTATCCTCTGCAGTGGGGGACAATTGAGGCGATCCACTCAAATCAGATGGGACCCAGCTCTGACCACATTCTGGCTCGGTCACGTCACACTGCCTGGGAACTTCCTTTTGGAATACAATCATGGACATAACTGTTGGCAAGAGGCAGGCAAGTCCGCCTGGCCTGCAGGAGCCTGGTGAGGGAGCTGGAAAGTCAAAGGAAATCAAGCACGGGGTTATCATTAATCAGTTAGCAAGGCAGCAATGAGGAGGTGAGACGTCCCTGCGTTCCCTTGATAGAGGAGCAACTGTTTTCGGTGCTCTCTTTTTAAGTGAAAAAAAAATTAAATTAAAAAATAAATGAATTTGAAGGAATTTCAGTTACATCGTGAGTTTAAGGTGAGGCCAGCCTGGGCTACGTGAGATCCTTAGTATGAAGTAATAAGTTAAAGTAAGAGCCTGAGATATTTGCCCAGAATGCACACGACCCCTAGGGCCTACTCGCAGCACAGAAAATAAGAGATAGAAATATTAAGAGGGCTCCCGTGACCAGCTGGACACAGGAATTAGGAGAGAGGATGTGACTGACCCTAAACCCATGTCAGGCTGTAAGCCCATTGCAGCAGCAGCCGTAGCTTCCCCTTGACCTTTCTGCCAGCCTCAATTTCTGGTCCATAAATGGGGGAATCCTACCAGCCTTGACTTACTGGCTGAGATCAGTCCCACTTGCGCATGCGCCACTCTCCATATACCTAGAGAAGAGAAACCCTCCGTGCTCTACAGGAGTGGGGGTGGGGAGCGCGCCTCCAGCACACCCAAGCATCTCCGAAGTCTGTGTAGAAGAGAAACTATCTAGGGAATGTGTTTTCAACAAAGCCAGTGCCAGAGGAACACATGTCTCCAGCACAAGCCGTGGCCTTTAAAAGCCTGCAGCCTCCCAGGCTGGCCCCCAGGCACGGGGAAGCCACCTACTTTGGCTGGCAGGGGCTCGTAGGTTGGAGCCAAGAGCCACGAGCTGCACCAGATGCTGGATTCCAGAACTCAGAATAACTCATTAACTTGGTAAGGCTCAAGCCACCAAGGAAACCGAGAACGAAGGAGATCTCTGTGGAACACTAAAGAAGCCCCATAAAAAGGGGGCGGGGGGGGACCTACAGGAAGCTGCTTCTGAAGGAAAAAAAATCAAAAGCTATGTATTTCACCATCACTCACCCAGCCCCTCTTCCAAATTCCTGACGTTTGAGTGCTCAATGCTTACAACAAAATCTCAAATACAACCGACTGACCGACCGTCAGAGCGTTTACCCTTTTGGTGCTGCAGGTGATGGAGCGCATGGCCTCACACAGACCAGTCAAACACTCTACAGCACCCCTCATCCCTCCCAGGGAAATCTTAGGCAGGAGCTCCACCCTGAGCCACACCCACAGTCAGCAGGGTGCTGGGGCTCAGTTGCTAGGGTACTTGCCTAGCCTATGGGAGCCTGGGTTCCACCCCCAATGCTACATAAACCCAGCATGATGGAGCAGTCCCAACATGGAGAAGAAACAGAAGTACAAAGCAATATGCTCTGACAAATATATCAAGTTCAGGGCCATCCTGGGCTACATGGGACCCTATCTCAATAAATAGCAAGCCAACACAATCTAAAATAACCTGGGTAAATGTATTTAGTCCTGTTCATCAAGTCTCTGTCTTCTCATCAGAATGCTTTTGGTTATGATCAATAATTAATTCTGTGTTTTCAAATAGCTAGGAGTGGCTGGTGTGATGGCTAAGAGCACTTACTGCTCTTCCGGAGGACTGAGGTCCAGCTCAGCACCAATGTCAGTCAGCTCCCAATCACCTAAAACTCCAGATCCAGGAGATCCATTGCTCCCTCCCGATGTGTGTGTGCGTGTGTGTGTGTGTGTGTGTGTGTTCGCACATGCGTGCCTACACAATATGCACAATTAAAAATAAAGATA
The DNA here is from genome assembly GCF_011064425.1 of Rattus rattus. Lineage (NCBI taxonomy): Eukaryota > Metazoa > Chordata > Mammalia > Rodentia > Muridae > Rattus > Rattus rattus. The sequence continues at coordinate 1,147,996 of NC_046169.1, forward strand.
AATCTTTTAAGGAAATAGTTTAGAAGTGACACTTGGTGGTTTGCACCTGCAATCCCTACACTTGGAAAGACTGTGAGTTCAAGGCCAAACTGGACTACATATCAAAGCCTTGTCCCAAAACAAAACAAAAAAAAACACTAGTGGAAGCTAGAGGTGTAACTGGGAGGGAGAGGGTTTGTCCGGCATGCTCAAGGCTACCACGGGTTTGAGCCCCGGCACCACAGGCAGGCACACCCAAAACAAAAAAGCAAAAACTCCTTCTAAGTACAAAGGAAACCAGAAAGAGGCCGGGGACTTGGCTGCCACGCCAGCATGTGGCCGCGGCTGATCTCCATCCAAGACCCGTGCAGATAGCCCAGCATGACCCTTTATCGGCGCTAAGGAAGAGGTCACGAGAGGCAGATTCCTGGAGCTCACTGGCCAACCAAGTCTTTTGGTAAGCTCAAGTTCAGTGAGAGACCCTGTCTCAAAACATAAGGCAGGGGGCCAGAGAGGCGGCTCAGAGAGTACAGGGGCTTGTGGCCAAACCTCTCCACCTGAGCTGATCCCCAAGTCATCTGATCACTGCACGTGAAAGAACGCACGAGAGGGAAAAAAAAAACTTAATTAATAGATGAATAAATGTAATTTTAAAAGGGTGGAGAGTGGTTGAAGAGAACACCCTGCCGTCCACAAGCCACATGCACACAGATTTGTGCCTATCTGCCAGAACATGTGACACAGATGAACACAAAACACACAGAGAACACACTCCCTAAAAGAAACCTGTAATACTTTAACTGAACATTTAAAATAGAAAAAAATAGTCAGTCGTGTGAAGAAAAAAAAAAAAAACAGGAAAGAAAACATGAAAGAGAAGAGAAGGTCTTCTTTGTTCGTGGATTTGATTTTATATAAGACATTTGGAAAGGGAATGTTGGCGCAAACTTGACCCCACCAAGCAAGCCCTGGAAGCACATGAGTAAACTGAGGCTGGAGCGAATTAAGTCCATCTCAGTCTCCCTCCCAAATGAAGGACGTGTCCCCATCTCTCAACGCTACCAAACAAACGAACAGTAGCAAAGAATAAAGCAGCAATTTCCTGCCAAAACACCACATTCCACATCCACACGGGAACCGTCCACTCCCAGCCCAGACATGGGACGGACTTTGAGTGGAGGCAACAGAAAGTGAGAGGAGAAAATGATCCCAGTGGAGAGGCTCCGCTCATCCCTACAGGAAAAACCACACAGGAGGAGAATGGGAGAAGGCAGTCCCACATCCTTCTCGCTCTCTGGTCTCTCCCTCAGATTTACAGAAGATACACTGTATCCAAACATCTCCAGGACCCGCTGACTTTGTTACCATTCCTGTTGCTGTGATAACATAAAACGGCAAAAGCAATTTAAGAGAGAAATCGTTTGGTTTGGCCAACAGTTTGAGGTACAGCCCACCAGGGTGAGAAGTCATGGTGGCAGGAGGTTGAGGGAGTACTGTTACATCACAGTCAGGAAGCAGCGGAAGGACGGATACTGGTGCTCTGCTGACTTTCTTGTTTTATAAAGTTTAGGATCCCAGCCCAGGAAACGGTACCACCCACAGGGAGCAATTAACCCTGTTCTAGGTTTAATTAGCCTGAACTAGGTTTCGTCAAGTTGGAAAGTGAAATGAACTCTAACAGCCTAGATAGCCAAGACAGACATTTGTATATGTGTGGACACAGAAGCCTTTAAACACGGGAAGAGGCAACCAAAGTAAACACACCAACCAAAGTAGAATGACTAGCCGTACACTGGAACATTATTCAGCTTTGAAAAGGAACAGAATTCTAGTTCATGCTACTATGTGGACAGGCCTTGAGGGAACGGTGCTCAATAAACTAAGCCCATCACAAAAAGATTTTACTCTTAGGAGGTCCCTAAAATGTCAGACCCATAAAGAAAGACACCAGGGGCTGAGAGAGAGCTCAGGAGACGTGTTGAGAAATGGAGATGGTGAATTTGGGAAATGAGAAAGTTCTGGAAAAGGGTGTCAATAATTGCACAACTATGTGGATCTGTTTCATGTTGCTTAACTACACTCTGAAAAAAAAAAAGTTAAGATGGTAAACTGTGGTTTATCTGTCTTTTTCACACCCACCAGGATAGATGACAGACAGACAGACAGACAGAGCCAGGTCTGGTGATGCAGACTGGTAATCCCAGCTATTGGGGAGGTTAAGATCAAAGGGTCAAAAGCCCAAGCTCAGGGCTTGCCTGGGCAACTTAGTGAGACCAATGTGTCAAAATGTCAGACAGGAAGAGAGGTCCATCAGGTAGAGACACTTGTCACACAGGTCTGTTTGCCTGAGTTCAAATTGCCAGAGCCTGTATAAAAGTCAGATAAGGGGCCACATGTCTGAAACCCCAGTATTACTATGGCAACATGAGGGGCAGAAATAGGAGAATCACCTGAACCCCACACACAAATTAGTCTGGTGTACAAAACAGCAAGAAACATGGAAAGGGACTGCGCACAGAAACAATCCCCAAAGGTTGTCTTCTAATCTCCACATGTACACCTTAGTATATTCATTCATGCTGGCACACACGCGCACACACACGTGCACACACACGTGCACACACACGTGCACACACACGCGCACACTACATTCTACAAGACCATGATATCTGCTTTCTTTTTTACTTATTTTATACTACTTACTTATTTTTATGTTTGGGTATTTTGCATACATGCATGTCTGTGCCTAGTGCCCTCAGAGGGTAGAGGGGGCCGTCGGATCCCCTGAGGCTGGAGTTACAGATGGCTGTGAGCCACCATGTGGGTGCTGAGAATCAAGCCTGGGTCCTCTGCAAGAGCAGCCAGTGCTCTAACCACTGGTCCACGTCCACTTTCATATTCCCCTGCCTTATGATAGACAGCTTTTAATTATCAACTTCATAGAATCTAAAATCATCATCTGGGAGATGGGCCTCTGGACAGTCCTGTAGGGGACTGATGTGGGAAGGCCCATGTGACTTGTGGATGGAACCGTTCCCTGGGTCCTAGACAATATAGGACAGAGAGAAGGAACTGGGCACCAGCATGCATCTACCGCTCTCAGCCTCCCAATCATGAGTGTGAGGTGATCAGCTGCTTATGTCCCTGAGTGATAGACAGTGCCCTTGAACTCTTCTCCCTTAGGTTACCCCGTCGATGTATTTTCCTCACAGCAACAGGTATGAAAACTGAAACACACCTCCATCTCAGGGAGGAGTCACACAGCGAACGCCAAGTAAAGAAGACGGGCGCTCTGGTGGGTGCCCTTCACAAAGCTGATGGGACCACTCCCGTGACAACAGGAGTCAGAGGTGCACCTTGAGGATATAAAAGGGAGGAACCCGTTTATACACATGTTGCCCACTCGAGGATCACATGGTGAGCGCACCCCATATTGTGTGGCCAATTCAGAAGCTCAAGCTTTGGCCTGTGGTAGGTTTAGATGTGGTACGGGTGTGACCGCCCGAGGGGTCATGTGTCTTGGCTCCCTGTCTCCCAAGCATGACAGGTGGTAACCCTATTGAACACGTTTCAATTACCCGCACAAGACCTGCACGTGATTGACCCCGATGGCATTCCATCATGAAGAAGCAGGGGTTAGCATGGCCTTGTACCTCCCTGAAAATCTATTATAGGCCTTTAAAGGTTATCAGGAAGGGAGGCTCATGATGTTCCAACCTCTCTCTGAAGATAGCTCACAACTGCTAACGGTGGGGACTCGGGAGAACCCCGCCCTTCCCTGTGGATGTATTAGAGACAGTTGGTGGTTACTGGAGTGGCTTAGGAGTTCTGCCTCTCCCTAAAGATAGACAGCTAACAGTTGTTGAAGGGAGCTCATGAGTCCCCACCCCTTTAAGCAGTTAAAGGTTGCTGGGAGAGAGGGGACACGAGGTCCTACCCATTGCTAAGCAGTTAACAATTAATACGAGGAAGGTCTCACAAGGCCCCACCTCTCTCTGATGGAAAGCTGGAGTTGCTAGGAGGAACAGTTGCTAGGAGAAACAGGAAGAGGCAGTTTCTTTCAGTGGTATGGATGGCCAAACTGGTAGGTTGACAGCACACTCACGGAAGTAATAACAATGAATCTCACCGGGTCCAGGCAGAAAAGTAGAAGGACTATTTGAAAAGAGAGATGGGAACAGCAGGAGAGGAAAGAACAGGGTCGCTGGGAGAACTATGATGAACGAACATTATAACCATGTATGAGAATGCTGTGTGAAAAACATTATGTGTCTATCACTAATATGCATTAATCACAAGAGAACTTAAAAACTGAAGAGCATTCCTGCCTCACTAAGGCGTGCCCTTTGCCAAGGCGCTTGGGACCACGAATGGCAAAGTTCATTTCTTGTTTGCACAATTATCTCCGGAAGGCTAAAGAAAGATCGCTGGGGATCACTCTGCAAAGTCAACAGAGATAAACAGTTACAATTGTATCAAGCTGGCTTTTTGTTTTGTTTTGTTTTCCAGTCATATCTTCAAACAGCCCTTCATACAGGAATTAAGCGTGCAATTCGCAACACACGTAAATGCAAAGAGCCCAAACAGAACTAATGAACACAGACAGATTGCTACACAAGCCTCAGGTAACAGCCTCATCTTCCTCTCAAGTCTCCTAGGAGTCTGGCTGAATGCACACGATGCTTGCAGCACATGCTAGGAAATGTTGACTCGAGGTGAAGTTCTAGGGACTGGGGGTGTGGCTCACTTGATCCGTGCTTGCCTGGCATGCAGAGAGCCCTAAGGTAGATGCTATCGCCACATAAAAGCGGTTATGGCGGCACTGAGGAGGAGGTGAGGGCAAGATGATCAAGAGTTCAAAGTGAGCCTGAGCTATACAGCCAGCAAAGTTTAAGGCCAGCCTGGGCTACATGAGGCTCTGTCCCAGAAACGGACAAACAAAAACGTATGGGTCTAGGGAGAGTGGGCTAAATTTGTATTTATCATGCTGCTGCTGCTGCTGCTGCTGCTGCTGCTGCTGCTGCTGCTGCTGCTGCTGCTACTGCTACTGTTTGAGTAACTGATGACTCCAGGGACTTGTGCATCACAAGCTATGTCAAGTTACACAGGTTCATCATTTAGCCAAAGAAGGGCTACAAAATGTGATCCTCCTGCCTGAGCCTCCCAACTGTCTAGGAAGACCGTCATAAGCAATACAAGCAGTTAGGGATGCATAACTTCATCTACAATTCTGAAATAAAGGACAAGTTATAAAGCAAAGAATATACAGCTACCACAAGAAGACCTACAGAGCCAACTCACCTGGGCCTGTGTGGGCTCACAGAGCCTGAACTGCCAACCAAAGAGGACGCAGGGTCTGGAACTAGACCGCTGCACATTTGTAGATGTAGATTTGGTCGTCGTTTGGGTCCCCTGACAATTGGAGCGGAGGAGTCTCTGACTCTGTTGCTTGCTACTGGGTCTCCTTCCCCTACCTGGACTCCCCGTTAAGCCTCAGAGGGAAAGAATTTGCCTTGTCCTGCTGGAACTAGTGCTCCACCAGGGTGAGGTGAGACCCGAGGCGGGCTTCTCTGAGGACAAGGGGAGGAGCGTAATGAGGGAAGGGATTTGTAAGGGCAGGACTAGGAGAACAGGAGAGAGAGAGTTGTTACTGGGATGTGGAATGTAGCGTGTGCATTGTAGGCACCCCTGTATGTGTGTAGCAGCCGTGAGTAGCCTGCTCTTTTACCCTCCACTTTATTCCCACGAGAAGGGCCAAGCTGGTTGGCAGGCAGGAAGCCGTGACAGAGATGGAGTTGCAGAGACACACATGGCCACACCCAGCTTTTTACGTAGGGGCTAGGGATTTGAACTCTGGTCCTCTAGGGATTTGAACTCTGGTCTTCGAGTTTGCTCAGCAAGTGCTCTTAGCCACTGAATTGTCACTCCAGACGCTGTGTCTTAAGACTCTTTTTAAACTAGTGGGGCTGGTTGATAATGCTACATGGGTAGGCTTTACCAGTGAGGCACATCTCCAGGCTCCATTTTTGTTTTTGGTTTTTTTGGGTTTTTTTGTTTTTTGGTTTTTTTTTTTGGTTTTGTTTTTTTTTTAATTAGGCAAAATAGCCAGTAAGAAGTTCTAAAATGGGGGCCTGGAGAGATGGCTCAGTGGTTGAGAATATTGGCTGCTCTTCCAGAGGTTCTGAGTTCAATTCCCAACAACCACATGGTGGCTCACAACCATCTGTAATGGGATCTGACGCCCTCTTCTGGCATGCAGGTGTACATGCAGCTAGAGCACTCACACACCAAATTTTAAAAAGACGGGGTTGGGGATTTAGCTCAGTGGTAGAGTACTTGCCTAGCAAGCGCAAGGCCCTGGGTTTGGTCCCCAGCTCTGAAAAAAAAAAAAGAGAAAAGAAAGCCTAAACGCATTTCTCTGGATGATTTTGCTACTTTTCCTGCCGTCACTGTGAACAATTCTTTGACAAGAAACAACTGAAGAGAGGAAAATGCATGGCAGCTGGCAACTGGGAACAAAACAGAAAGGACAGGAATTGGACCAGGCCCCATCTCTGACAACCCACTTGCTCTAAGGTTCCCCACTTCCTAAAGGGTCCACAAACTTCCCCAAACCCCAAATGTTCAAACACACGAGTCTCTCAGGGACAGTGCATATTCAAACCACAGTAGTGGTCAACACAGTTTGAAAAGAGTTTGGCCCAGGCATTAGGATGCTCTGGAGACAGAATTGGGAGGGTGGCTTGAGCCCAGAGTTCAAGACCAGAAACCAACCACACGCCTTCCTGGTTTCATTTAGCTGCTGGGATTAAGGTCCCGAAGAAAGCAACTCTATTTGGCTCACAATTCCTGGGGAAATCGGTGTGGCAGGATTCTGAAGCAGCTGGTCACAAGCACAGTCCAAGGCAGGGACAAACGCATGCCCCTTCCTGTACAGGACAGGGAGTGAGAGCACCCACCGTGCTAAGAGCGAATGTCATTAAAACAAACCCGCACGGCCAACCCAACGCAGACAGTCAGTCCCTCGGTGAGACTCTCTCCCCAGATTCTAGACTGTGTGAAGTTAACAGATGCCATACCCGAAAATAAAAAATAAAAAATCAATATTAAAAATGTTTTAAGCCTGATCCTCCCTTCTCTGAGAGAAAGGCTATGGTATAAAATTATACAGCCGAAGACATTTGTACGCCATGTCTCTTAGGTGCTTTCTGGCATTTGAAACGCGGCCTAGAAAAGTCGAGGGAGGTTAGCGCAGTGATGAAAAGTTGTGTCACCAAATTATGAAGACGTAAGTTCAGTCCCCAGAACCCCTGGTTTTTTAGATGGTGGGAGAAGCGGATAACAAGTTGACACCAATGTATGTAAACATGTACTTATACATACACATATGGATGTATCCATACCTGTGGCACACACCTGTGATCCTGAGGATGAAATCAGGAGGTAAAGGCTGGGTAGTCAGGCTCAACTATGCCGTGAACTCAAGGCCAGCCAGGCCACATGAGAAATAACTTATACACGTAATTGCACGTGAATAGGAGTACAACGCCGGACCCGCCGAGCACAGCTGCCTCCTGTCTATCTCCAGCTCCCAGAAAAAAAGAAAAAAAAAAAAAAAAACGAAGTTTGAGGAAAGAGGAGGACAGACCCTCTGGGCAGATGTCGGCAATATTGCAAAACCTACTTCCTGCCCCTCAACACTACTCCTAGTCAAAAACAATAAAAAGAACAGAAGCCTCCAGATGGCAGATGCAAAAGCCCTTATTAGATTTCAAACGAAAACTACTACGACCATACTTCCACCATGACAAAGGCCGGCTAAATACGAAGATGAATCACAGTGCCCTTCTGAGGAAAAGTCAGTCTGACATCACCTCCAGTCATACTGGCTTTTCAGCAAGCTCACACTGAAACAGACAGAAATAGACAGGAAGGCCGTGGGGGCAGGGGGCCCGACGGGTCACACTCAGCCCTGGGTGAGAGCTCCCAAACCCAGACCATAAAACCACAAGGACAAGACGAGAGAAAGAGAAAGTGGTTTTGTAAAACATACCCTGGCAGTTCCACAAAGCCAGGCATCGGGTGGAGAAGTCTCACTCCATTTATGGAAAATTAGTGTTTTCCCTTGGACGGCTGCGTACTATGAATTTGCACTTGGACGTCACCTATTGCTCCTGCTACTGTGAAATAGTCCCTGAAATCAACCGAACAGTCAGTTACCAAAGAGCTACCTGCAATTCTCTAACACAAAACCTCCAGCTCGCACACTGGGTGGCCCAGCAGGGTACTTCCCTTCTATGAATAAGGACCTGGACTTCATCCCCAGCACATTGTAAAAATTGGGTCTCTTGGTACACAGGTATACTCTCATGACTCAGGAGGTGAGGTAGGAAGATCAGTTTAAGGTCATCCTCAGCTATACCCAGTCCTGGGCCAGCCTGAGCTAATAGAGTCTGAATAATCAATAAACCAGGACGGCACATTGGCCTGGCAGACAGGAGACCGAGTTCCATTCCCAGCACAACGTAATCCTGGGTGTACGGTGCACACTTGTCATTTCTGGGCTGGGGAGGTAGGTGGAAGAGGAGGATCAGGAGATCAAGGCCAACCTAAGATACATAGGAAGTTCAGTAACAGGTTTGGTTCCATTAAAAATATAAAAATGTTTTAAAGCTCCATCAACTTGAAACTTTGATAACCCATCACACTAATTGAGGATTAGTTTGTTTTGCTTTGTTTCAATGTTTTGTAGACTCTCTCTCTCTGTCTCTCTCTGTCACTCTGTGTCTCTCTGTCTCTCTGTCTCTCTGTCTCTCTGTCTCTCTCTCTGTCTCTCTCTCTCTCTCTCTCTCTCTCTATCTCTATCTCTCTCTCTCTTTAACTTGTATTCTATGTAGGAGTGTTCTGCTGCATATACACCTGCGTGCCAGAAGAGGGCATTAGACTCCCTTATAGATGGTGTGAGCCACCATGTGGCTGCTGGGAATTGAACTCAGGACCTCTGAAAAAGTATCCATTGCTCTTAACTACGGAGTGAGTCGTCCTTCCAGCCCCCAAGGAATCCTTTTAAGCAACAATTTGACACAACCTAGAGTCATTTAGGAAGAAAGTCTCAATGAAGGACTGTTTACATCGGGTTAAAATGTGTGTGTGTGTGTGTGTGTGTGTGTGTGTGTGTGTGTGTGTGTGTGTGTGTGGGGGGGGGGGGCATTTTAATTTAATTGACGTGGAAAGATCTCACCCATGATAGGCAGGAAGTCCTGAACTGTGCAGAGAAATGAAACGGAGTAAGCAAACATTTCTCTCTGTTCTTCACTGCCGATGTGATGATCAGTTGCTTGAAATTCCTGCCTTGACTTCCCCACAGTAATGACCTGTCTCCCGGCACCGGGAGTAAGCTGAGGTAAGCCCCTTTCTCCCGCATTGATTTTTGTCACTGTATTTTATTGTAGCAACAGAAATGAAACTAAGAAACAGTGAAAGCTCTTTTTTTTTTTCAACCTGAAAACTCAGTGACTCACACTTGCTCAACCAGAGAAGGTGCAGTCAAAACAAGGAGCTGCCCACCCCTCCCTGAAGCCGCTCGGGTGATTATATCCGCAGGTCAATTAACTTTCACTCAACCTGCTTCACTTGTAAAATAGCCATGAAATAAGGATGATTTGGGGGTTCCTAAGGTGACAAAACGAGATCATTTATATAGCAGAACTGAAAGAGCTGCATTTATTCCAATGGGGAACAAGAATGATATATGAAAATACCATCAGGGAGTCTTTAGACAAAACAAAGAAAACAAGAAGGTATATATCGAGGACCAATGAGAGCAGCAAAAGGCAAATCAAGAGTGAACTTGTGGAGTGCAGACATCCTGAGACCGCAGGACAGACTGCCACTTCTGCACACCTCTGCCCACATCCCTGGTCCAAGGAGAAACTGCACAGTACCTCTGGACACAAGGATATAGGAACAGTCAGCCTCCCATGCCCTGAGGAGGCTCACGTCTGAGCCAAGGACCGAACTGAACCAGCCAAACAGCTCCCTGCACCCAAATCCTGTGGGGGAGAGAGCTAGAACCTCAGAAGTGTGGATACTCCTGAGAAGTCAGAGAAGACTACCCTCTGCCCACAGTCCAGACCCAAGAGGGAGTCGAATAGTGCCAACTGTGCCTGCTGGGTGCAAGGACCTAGGAGCAATCAGGGGCAGGACCCTTTGATTCCTGCCCATGCCTAGAGCTGGAAGACAGTCTCCAGGAGCACAGACACAACTGAAATCAGAGCACCTGTTCTCAGGAAAGGCTGAAAGAAAACAAGAAAACAGTTCTACAGGAGTGCTGACACAGAGGCCTACAGCAGGGTCAGTTCACTCTCAGAAACAGCAAGACAAGCAAACACAAGAGACAACCCAATGGCTAGAGGCAAGCACAGGAACCTAAGCAACAGACACCAAGACTACTTGGCATCATCAGAGCCCAGTACTCCCACCAAAGAAAATACTGGATATCCAAACACACCAGAAAAGCAAGATTTAGATTTAAAATCACATTGTGTAATAATGATGGAGGACTTTATGAAGGACATAAAGACCTCCCTTAAAGAAATGCAGGAAAACACAAGTAAACAAGTAGAATCACTTAGAGAGGAAACACAAAAATCCATGAAATAATTACAGGAAAACACAATCAAACAGGTGAAGGAATTGAACAAGAACATTCAGGATTTAAAAATGGAAATAGAAACAATAAAGAAAGCACAAAGGGAGACAACCCTGGATACAGAAAACCTAGGGAAGAGACAAAGAGTCGTAGATACAAGCATCACAACAGAATACAAGAGATAGAAGAGATTATCTCAGGGGCAGAAGATACCATAGAAAACATTGAAACAACCATCAAAGATAATGTACAACACCAAAACCTCCTAGCCCAAAACATCCAGGAAATCCAGGACACAATGAGAAGATCAAACCTAAGGATAATGGGTGTAGAAGAAAGTGAAGACACCCAACTTAAAGGGCCAGTAAATATATTCAACAAAATCATAGAAGAAAACTTCCCTAACCTAAAGAAAGAGATGCCCACAAACATACAAGAAGCCTACAGGACTCCAAATAGATTGGACCAGAAAAGAAATTCCTCCTGTCACATAATAGTTAAAACATCAAAGGTACAAAACAAAGAAAGAATATTAAAAGCAATAAGGGAAAAAGGTCAAGTGACATATAAAGGCAGATCTATAAGAATTACACCAGACTTCTCACCAGAGACTATGAAAGCCAGAAAATCCTGGACAGATGTCATACTGACCCTAAGAGAACACAAATGCCAGTCCAAGTTACTGTATCCAGCACAATTCTCAATTAACATAGATGGAGAAACCAAGATATTCCATGACAAAACCAAATTTACACAATATCTTTCTACAAGTCCAGCCCTACAAAGGATAATAGATGGAAAACACAAGGAGAGAAACTACACGATACAGAAAGCAAGAATATAATTTCCTTGCAATGAAACCAAAAGAGAGACATACAAACATAATTACACTTCTAATAACAAAAATAACAGGAAGCGACAATCACTATTCCTTAATATCTCTCAACATCAACAGATTCAATTCCCCAATAAAAAGACATAGACTAACAGACTGGATACATAAAGAGGACCCAGCATTTTGCTACATGCAGAAAAGACAGACACTACCTCAGAATAAATGGCTGGAAAACAACTTTCCAAGCAAATGGCCCAAAGAAACAAGCTGGAGTAGCCATTCTATCAAATAAAATTAAAAGTGATAAGGAAGGACACTTCATATTCATCAAAGGAAAAATCCACCAAGATGAACTTTCAATCCTAAATATCTATGCTCCAAATGCAAGGGCACCTACATTCATAAAAGAAACCTTACTAAAGCTCAAAGCACACATTGCACCTCACATGATAATAGTAGGAGATTTCAACACCCCACTCTCATCAATGGACAGATCATGGAAACAGAAATTTAACAGAAACATAGAGAAACTAACAGAAGTTATGAGCCAAATGGATTTAGCAGATATTTATAGAACATTCCATCCTAAAACAAAAGGATATACCTTCTTCTCAGCACCTCATGGTACATTCTCCAAAATTGACCATATAATCAGTCACAAACAGGCCTCAACAGATACAAGATAGAAATAATCCCATGCAACCTGTAAGATCACCATGCACTAAGACTGGTCTTCAATAACAACAATAATGAGAGAAGCCCACATGAACATGGAAGTTGAACAATGCTCTACTCAATGACAACTTGGTCAAGGAAGAAATAAAGAAAGAAATTACAGACTTCTTAGAATTTAATGAAAATGAAGGCACAACATACCCAAACTTATGGGACACAATGAAAGCAGGGCTAAGAGGAAAACTCATAGCTCTGAGTGCCTGCAAAAAGAAACAGGAGAGAGCATATATCAGCAGCTTGACAGCACACCTAAAAGCTCTAGAACAAAAAGAAATAAATAAACCCAAGAGGAGTAGAAGGCAGGAAATAATCAAAATCAGGGCTGAAATCAACCAAGTAGAAATGAAACGGACTATACAAAGAATCAACAAAATCAGGAGCTGGGTTTTTTGAGAAAATCAACAAGCTAGATAAACCCTTAGCCAGACTAACCAGAGGTCACAGAGAGTGTGTCCAAATTAACAAAATCAGAAATAAGAAGAGAGATATAACAATAGAAACTGAAGAAATTAAAAAAAAAATCAGATCTTACTACAAAAGCCTATATTCAATAAAACTGGAAAATCTGGAGGAAATGGACAATTTTCTAGGCAGATACCAGGTACCAAAGTTAAATCAGGAACAAATAAACCATCTAAACAACTACATAAGTCCTAAAGACATAGAAGCAGTCATTAAAAGTCTCCCAACCAAAAAGAGCCCAGGACCAGACGGGTTCAGTGCAGAATTCTATCAGACCTTCATAGAAGACCTCATACCAATATTATCCAAACTATTCCACAAAATTGAAACAGATGGAGCATTATCAAATTCCTTCTATGAAGCCACAATTACTCTTATACCTAAACCACACAAAGACCCAATAAAGAAAGAGAACTTCAGACCAATTTCCCTTATGAATATTGACGCAAAAATACTCAATAAAATTCTTGCAAACGGAATCCAAGAACACATCAAAATGATCATCCATCATGATCAAGTAGGCTTCATCCCAGGCATGCAGGGATGGTTTAATATACGGAAAACCATCAACGTGATCCATTATATAAACAAACTGAAAGAACAAAACCACATGATCATTTCATTAGATGCTGAGAAAGCATTTCACAAAATTCAACACCCCTTCATGATAAAAGTCCTGGAAAGATCAGGAATTCAAGGCCCATATCTAAACATAGTAAAAGCCATATAAAGCAAACCAGTAGCTAACATTAAACTAAATGGAGAGAAACTTGAAGCAATCCCACTAAAATCAGGGACTAGACAAGGCTGCCTACTCTCTCCCTACTTATTCACTATAGTACTCTGAATCCTAGCCAGAGCAATCAGACAGAGAAAGGAGGTCAAAGGGATACAAATTGGGAGGGACAAAATCAAAATATCACTATTTGCAGATGATATGATATTATACTTAAGTGACCCCAAAAGTTCCACCAGAGAATTACTTAACCTGATAAACAACTTCAGCAAAGTGTCAGGGTATAAAATTAACTCAAACAAATCAGTAGCCTTCCTCTACTCAAAGGATAAACAGGCTGAGAAAGAAATTAGGGAAATGACACCCTTCACAATAGTCCCAAATAATATAAAATATCTTGGTGTGACTTTAACCAAGCAAGTGAAAGATCTGTATGACAAGAACTTCAAGTCTCTGAAGAAAGAAATTGAGGAAGATCTCAGAAGATGGAAAGATCTCCCATGCTCATGGATTGGCAGGATCAATATAGTAAAGATGGCCACTTTGCCAAAATCAATCTACAGATTCAATGCAGTCCCCATCAAAATTCCTACTCAATTCTTTATAGAGATAGAAAGAGCAATTTGCAAATTCATTTGGAATAACAAAAAAAACCCAGGACATCGAAAACTATACTCAACAATAAAAGAACTTCTGGGAGAATCACCATCCCTGACTTCAAGCAGTATTACAGAGCAATAGGCATAAAAACTGTATGGTATTTGTACAGAGACAGGCAGATAGATCAGTGGGACAGAATTGAAGACCCAGAAATGAACCCACACACCTAAGGTCACTTGATCTTTGACAAAGGAGTTAAAACCATCCAGTGGAAGAAAGATAGCATTTTCAGCAAATGGTGCTGGTTCAACTGGAGGTCAGCATGTAGAAGAATGCAAATCAATCCATTCTTATCACCCTGTACAAAGCTTAAGTCCACGTGGATCAAGGACCTACACATCAAACCAGATACACTCAAACTAATAGTAGAAAAAGTGGGGAAAATGGCACTGGGGAAAATTTCCTGAACAAAACACCAATGGCTTATACTCTAAGATCAAGAATCAACAAATGGAACCTCATAAAACTGCAAAGCTTCTATAAGGCAAAAGACACTGTCATTAGGACAAAACAGCAACCAACAGATTGGGGAAAGATTTTTACCAATCCTACATCTGATAGAGGGCTAATATCTATGCTCAAGAAGTTAGACTCCAGAGAGCCAAATAATCCTATTAAAAATGGGGTACAGAGCTAAACAAAACATTCTCAGCTGAGGAATATTAAATGGCCAAAAAGCACTTAAAGAAATGTTCAAAATCCTTAGTCATCAGGGAAATGCAAATCAAAACAACTCTGAGATTCCACCTCACACCAGTCAGAATGGCTAAGATCAAAAACTCAGGTGACAGTAGATGCTGGCGAGGATGTAGAGAAATAGGAACACTCCTCCATTGTTGGCGGGATCGCAAACTGGTATGACCACTCTGGAAATCAGTCTGGAGGTTCCTCATAAAATTGGACATTGAACTACCTGAGGGACCTCTCTTGGGCATATACCCAAAGGATGCTCCAACATACAACAAAGACACATGCTCCGCTATGTTCATAGCAGCCTTATTTATAATAGCCAGAAGCTGGAAAGAACCCAGATGCCCTTCAACTGAGGAATGGATACAGAAATTGTGGTACATTTACACACTGGAGTACTACTCAGCTATCAAAAACAATGACTTCATAAAATTTATAGGCAAATGATATGAACTAGAAAATATCATCCTGAGTGAGGTAACCCAATCACAGAAAAACACACTTGCTATGCACTCATTGATAGGTGGATATTAGCCAAAAAGCTCAAATTCCCCAAGATGCAATCCACAGACCATAGGAAGCTCAAGAAGGATGACCAAAATGTGGATGCTCCCACTCCTTCTTAAAAGGGGGGAAAATATCCATAGGAGGGGATATGAAAGCAAAGTTTAGAGAAGTGACTGAAGGAACGGCCATTCAGAGCATGCCCCACATGTGGCATCATATATATACAGCCACCAAAACTAGATAAGATTGATGAAGCTAAAAGATGCATGCTGAAAGGGACCGGATATAGATCTCTCCTGAGAGACACAGCCAGACCATGTCCAATACAGAGGTCAACGCTAGCATCAAACCACTGAACTGACCCCCTTGGGGAGAATTAGAGGAAGTATTGAAAGATTTGAAGGAGCTTGCAACCCCATTAGAACAACAATGCCAACCCACCAGAGCTTCCATGGACTAAACCACTACGGAAAGACTATACATGGACTGACCCAGGGTTCTAACTGCATATGTAGCAGAGAATAGCCTTGTCGGGGCACCAGTGGAAGGGGAAGCAAGGTTGGACCCCCAGTGCAGGGGAATATGGGGGGGGCAGTAAGGGGGATGAATGGGGGAATACCCATATGGGTGAGGGGAGGGGATGAAGGGCGTATGGTCAGGAAACCAGGAAAGGGAATAACATTTGAAATGTAAGTAAAGAAATATAACTAATAAAAAAAAAAGAAGAAAAAAGAGTGAACTTGTGGCCTTAAAAGCTTCAATTGCATTAAAGGAATGAAATCTCGAGGATGCGGAGAAAGAGGAACACTCCTCCATTGTTGGTGGGATTGCAGACTGGTAAAAACATTCTGGAAATCAGTCTGGAGGTTCCTCAGAAAATTGGACATTGAACTACCTGAGGATCCAGCTATACCTCTCTTGGGCATATACCCAAAAGATGCCCCAACATATAAAAAAGACACGTGCTCCACTATGTTCATCGCAGCCTTATTTATAATAGCCAGAAGTTGGAAAGAACCCAGATGCCCTTCAACAGAGTAATGGATACAGAAAATGTGGTACATCTACACAATGGAATATTACTCAGCTATCAAAAACAATGACTTTATGAAATTCGTAGGCAAATGGTTGGAACTGGAAAATATCATCCTGAGTGAGGTAACCCAATCACAGAAAAACACACATGGTATGCACTCATTGATAAGTGGCTATTAGCCCAAATGCTTGAATTACCCTAGATGCATAGAACAAATGAAACTCAAGACGGATGATCAAAATGTGAATGCTTCACTCCTTCTTTAAAAGGGGAACAAGAATACCCTTGGCAGGGAATAGAGAGGCAAAGATTAAAACAGACACAGAAGGATCACCCATTCAGAGCCTGCCCCACATGTGACCCATACATATGCAGCCATCCAATTAGACAAGATGGATGAAACAAAGAAGTGCAGGCCGACAGGAGCCGGATGTAGATCGCTCCTGAGAGACACAGTCAGAATACAGCAAATACAGAGGCGAATGCCAGCAGCAAACCACTGAACTGAGAATAGGACCCCCGTTGAAGGAATCAGAGAAAGAACTGGAAGAGCTTGAAGGGGCTCGAGACCCCATATGTACAACAATGCCAAGCAACCAGAGCTTCCAGGGACTAAGCCACTACCTAAAGACTATACGTGGACTGACCCTGGACTCTGACCTCATAGGTAGCAATGAATATCCTAGTAAGAGCACCAGTGGAAGGGGAAGCCCTGGGTCTTGCTAAGACTGAACCCCCAGTGAACTAGATTGTTGGGGGGAGGGCGGCAATGGGGGGAGGATGGGGAGGGGAACACCCATAAAGAAGGGGAGGGGGAGGGGTTAGGGGGATGTTTGCCTGGAAACTGGGAAAGGGAATAACACTCGAAATGTATATAAGAAATACTCAAGTTAATAATAATAATAAAAAAAAAAAAAAAGGAATGAAATCAGGCCCAGGGGTTCAATGGTTACAGCCCCTGCCTAGCACCCTCAGTGAGGGTCTAGGGGCAAGACTCAGGGGAATAGCCCTGCCTAGAATGTCTCAGTGAAGGACTGGGGGTAGAGCCTCTGACTATCAAATGTTTAAACGAAATAAGATTCTTTTATTCGTTCACTTCACAATTTGGAATTTACTCCAAAAAAAAAAATACTTCCATATGTAACTCCTAGAACATTTCACATTAAGGGGGATTTTAAAAGAACAAAACTAAGAGCACAGGTTAGAATAATCACAAAGTGAAAATAATTATGTTCACGGCAAAATCTACTGGATTATTAAAAAAAACAAACAAACACAGAAGTAATGAATAAGTCAAGACTTCCAGCTCTTAGTTCAATAAGGAGATGGCACACAGCTCTAGCAATCTGAACAACACACTCTCCGTTCAGAAAACTCACTAATCCTAAGAAACTATGAATCACAAGAGTTGACCCAATGATGTTAAGAGTTTTTAAAAGGCAAAACAGCAACAAAGAGATTTTAGCCTAAACTCACCACCTTGTATGAACTGTGTCTGTGTGTCTGTGTGTCTGTGTGTCTGTGTGTGTGTTTGCTCAAAAATTTCTTCCCACAAAGATTTTAAACCATAAAATTTCCCAAGAAATTTCTCAGTTGTCCAAGGACAAATCAATTCTGATTCTTTAAAATGGAAATGTGCCTAATTCACTTTAAGTGACTAGAAGATCGGATAACAAAACTTAATGAAGAGATTGCAAAATGAAACAGACCAAAAACATGGCCCAATTTCACTCATGAACAGAGATGGCGAAAATCCAAGACAAAAAACAAAGCAAGCCTTGCCAATCAAGGTCACCACCGCACCAAAAGAAAAGTTCAGTGAGCAAGTTGTACCCACAGCATAGCAAGGATGGCCCCTTGAACATGGCTGTCAGGTGATAGAGGTCATTGTTAAAGACTTAATGAGTTCTGGATTCTGTTCCCAGCCTGGAGCTTGCCAAGTAGTCTAGGCTAGCTGGCCAGAAAGCCCCGTGATCCCCTGGCCCTGCCTCTCCAGAGCATAGACTGCAAGCATGGTGTACCTCCACGTCTAGCTTTTTCCACACTGTCTGATGATTGGTATTGGTTATTAACTTGACACAGTCTAGAAGTGCGGTTCTCAACCTTCCTAATGCTTCCTAATACAGTTCTTCATGTTGTGGTGACCTCCCACAAGCCATAAAACTATTATTGTTGCTACTTCATAACCTTAATTTTGCTACTGTTACGAATCTAGTGTAAATATCTGTATTTTCTGATGGTCTGAGGGGAACCACTGAGAAAGAAGTCACAACCCACAGGTTGGGAGTCACTGGTCTAGAGTCACCTAGGAAGGAAGGAAGGCCGTCTCGTTGGCCTGTTAGCATGAATGCAGGATATTTGTGGGAAGACTCTACCACTGTGGGAGGCACAATCCTGTAGGCCCAGATCCTGGACCTTACAACACTGGAGAAAATGAGCTAATGCACTAATGGGTGTTAATTCGTTGTTCTCTGCTCCTGGCTGCGGATGGGATGTGACTGACCGTGCTACTCTGACTTCTCGTTGACTGAGAGGGTTCATGTCGCCTGAGCTATGAGCCAAATTAACCCTTTCTCCCTTAAGTTGCTTTTCTTCAGAGTTATGTTATCACAGCAACGAGAAAAAAACTAAGCTATGTTGATTCTGGAGATCAAACTCAGGTCCTCTTTACTGACTGGGCTATTCCCCAATCCGCAAAAAGATTTGTCAACGGCATCAGGAGTTGGCTCCGGCCGAGGATTTTTCCCCATCGACCCTTCACCATCCCCACCCTACGTCTTGTCCACCACACCCATGCTGCTTTGCTGAAACTTTTCCTGAGAGGAAGAAGCCAAGAAGGAACTAAAGCATTCTTGGTTCTTGGTCAACCATAGATGGACACACTCAGCCCTGGCCAGTTGCTACCCCTTCCTGTTTCCTCCTCTAATAGAAGAGTGTCTTTGTTGAGCTGAATGATCTTAAAACACTGCTTCCTCTTTTCTGGGACTGTCAGGGGCACGGACACAGAGTAAACAGTGTTGAACTTCATATTTGGGGCTACGTATTGTTTACCTTTAAAGAGAGAGAAATTATAACAAAAGCAACATATAGGAGGAAGGACTTATTCTGATTCACAGTCTCAGGGTACAGCCCATCACAACAGGGAAGCCATGACAGCAGGACCACGAGGTGGCCGATGAGTGCTAGGATCCAACGTTCTTTCTCGTTATATTGTCCAGAACTCAAAGATGGGGAACAATTATCTCTCTCTTCCCACCTCAGTTGACACCATCTAGGGATGTCACCATAAACACACCAGAGATTTATGTCCTAGGTGATTCTAGATCCTGCCGGATTGATAATGTTAACCTCTGCAAGGCGGGAATTCAAACTGAAGAGAATTGAAAACTAAGAAATATTTTTACATGACCTGAAGAGGAGCTATCGGAGCCGGAGAGATGAATCAGTGAGTAAAGTATTTCTGATGAGCGGAGTTCAATCCCCAGAACCCACACAAAAGCCAGGTGTGGTGCCCATACCCTGTGATCCAGATGCTGGGGCTTGGGGCGAAGCAAAACCAAGACTGGGGTTATAGCTCAGTGGTATATTTGCCTAGCGCGCACAAGACCCTGGGTTTGAACTTCAGTCCTACAAAAGTTAGTTACTTATTACTTAAAGGTAAAGGAGTGACACAAGTGAGCTCTGGAACAGAGGTGTTTGCAGAAGCCCTACTTCAAATAACCGAAGAGAGGAAGCACCACAAATGTGGGCCGAGTGGTTAAACTGGTGGGATCCATACGATAAGCTGTTAGTCACAAAAAAACAGCAATCAGGACTTCATGAAATTACTACGTGAGCGGATTTTCAGAACATGGTTCTCAGAGAAAGGGAAGCAAGAACGCATAATAAGCTACATATTATCTGATTCTGTGGAATCTGCCCAGAGTAGGTGAATCTACATACACACCGGCAAGCTGATGGCTCCTTGCCAGGAGCTGTGGGAATCGGGATTGGGAAGGAAGCAAAAATGGATGTAGGGTTTCTGTAGAGGGGTAATAAGAATGTTCCAGAAGCAGAACATGGGGACAGCGACACTATATTTTTATACTATATGTACATACTAAATATATTTTACCACAATCAGAACACAACGTTTTAGCCAGGATTTCTAGACTCCCAACACTCAGAAGATTGCCAAGAGTTTGAGCTGATCTAGGACTACACAGTGACACTTTATCTCAAAGAAATCCAACATCCACGTCCCCTCCACTTGATGAAAGTTCTAGCCGGCACGGGGAGGAGAGACACGCAGAACACACACACAGAGAGAGCTGAATCAATGTCCCTGGCACCTCCCTGGGGTACGTCAGGTGTTCTGTGACAAAGAACAGATTTCAATTCCCACAAGGATCTGGTGACAGGATAGGAAATAACTGGTCAATGAATTTCGTCAAGCCAAAGAAAAACCAGTTAGACCAGTTACCAAGTCACCAGGCAAGCCAGCCGGAACCACCTCTTCATAAGTATGCATTGCCCTCTATCCAGCGTCTTCCATAAATGACTGGGACAAAAATTCTCTCACAACAAAAACAGAAAAATTAAGCTTTCCCTTGACATCCCTAAGAATCTTCCAGAAAACTGTGCACTTGCCAGATAAGTTTTCATATTCATCATTAGTGACTGAACACTAGGGACAGGGGAGATGGTTCAGTGGGTAAAGTGCTTGCCTGTGAGCATGAGGGACTGGAAAATAGACACAGGAGGATCTCTGGGACTTGCTGGCCAGCCAGGAGAACTACCTTGATAAGATCCAGGTTCAGCGCAAGAGAGCCTGTCTCGAAAAATAACATGGGTGAGGCAGCAAGATGATTCAGCAGGGAAAGGCATTTCCCACCAAGACTACCTGGGGACACACACGTGGTGTAAGGAGAGAACTAACTCCCTCAAGTTGTCTTCTGAGCTCTACAATCACACTGTGGCACACGTGTACTCCACTCACACATTCATTCATTCATACTCTCTCTCTCTCTCTCTCACACACACACACACACAATAGATAGATGATAGATAGATGATAGATAGATAGATAGATAGATAGATGATTGAATTTATAATTAAATAAGTTAGGGATTAACAACTAATAATAAAACATAACAATATACCATGGTAAAATTATGTAAATGTGTTCTGTCTCTCTCCCTCCTTTCCTCATCTCAAAATACTTTTTAAGCCTCCAGCGCATCACTTAAAGGAGGTTCACAACCTGTAGGTCACATATCTGATATCCTGTGTATTAGATATTCACATTAAGATTCATAACTTTTGCAAAATTACAGTTATCAAGTAGCAATAAAATAATTTTATGGGTGGGAGTCGCAACAACACGAGGAAATGTATTCAAGGGTCACAGCATTAGGAAGGTTGAGCATCACCAACTTAAGCCCTTTGCAGCTTCTCTCTAGCACGAGAGAATTATCGGCATGTCCGCTTAAGCCTTTGAACTGATATTAGGTAAGATGAGTATTACTTGAACATGAGCACTGGGAGACAGCAGCAGTCCGTGGAGCCAAGATGGCCATCAGCTGACTAACAGGAGCAGAGCAAATACCTATGGAAACGCTGGATAACATCCCAATCCTACCCCAGAAGGAACGGTGCTAAGTTCCATGAATCTATTTAAAATGGGGCTTTTAAAATGCGAATTCTAGGGGCGTGGCGGTTTTCCAGTTATTGTGTCTATGTGATGGTATACGTGCGTGTGCTTGCATGAGGAAGGGAAAGTCTATGGTGCAGTCTTGAGCGGAGTGGATGCTGTGCCAATGTCCTCTGCAGAGCAATGTGGCTCCTGGTCCAGAGCTTTTTAGGTTTTCCCTTGGCTCACTGGTCCACTTCCGTTGTCCAGAACGCTCTCCCCATCTTCCTAAGTTGTCTCCCGTCTCTGCTTCCCACCACAGGTGTCAGATCTAATTCACTGCACTCCCCAGGAGTTCCCGTAAAAATCTAACCCAAAGGTCCAAAGATTCAACACCCATTGAATCTTTAGTCTCCGGTGGGGGCAAAGAGAAGTAACACTTCCTCCCCTCCCTCCCCTGCTTCCGGTGAGCTAATCCCTAAGCCGCCCACTCCCTTTCTCCCATTCACGAGTCCTTCCCAGGGACTTTTACAACATGTGAATGAGGTCACTTAGGCCATAAACCGTTAATGAACTGCTCTCTTGGACATCAAAACACAATAAAAGCTGGCACTCAGTACACAAATGCCCAGGTACAGGGAAGGGAGGCAGAACAGCCACGGGGAGGGGGAGAGTTTCTTCTTCTTTTCCTCCCATCCTCCCTTCCTCTCTCCTTCCCTCCTTCCTTTCCTTTTCCTTCTTTCCTTTTTCCTTCTTTCTCTCCTTTCCCTCCTTCTTTAGAATGGAAGGTCTCCTTTTTTCCTTTCTGTCTCTTCCTCCTTTCCTTCTCTCTTTCGTTCCTTCTTTCATTTTTCTGGGGTCCAGGGTTTTGCTATAATTTGGGGTGCTCTCACATTTGCCATCTTCCTGCCTCAATCTTCTCAGGACTGGAACTGCAGGTGATGCTTATTGGTTTATGCCACAAACAGCTTCCAGAGTCCCCAACAGCTCTCTAGGAAGCACACGGAAACCCCAGTAAACCTCATGGGTGAAGAGCTCCCTGGAGCGGAGGGTGGAAGACTTTCCAAATGGTAATAGTTAAGAGTGAGCAGAAGGTCGTCTTAGGTGTGAGTGCAAGGCATAAAGAAAGGACCGTGGAAGTCAGTTCAGAGCGTCCTGCCGAGAATCCCCGAGCATCCCCGAGCGAGGGGCTGGGGGCGCTCACTGCAGCACAGCGCGCAGTCCTCAAGTGCGCAGGGCTTTGCTTTGGAGTCAGTCCTCATCAACTCCACCGCCACTCTCCGGTAGCCCTGAACATTCGGGAGCATTGTCTCCACTGAACAAGGAGGGTCGCAAATGAAACTGACAAAGGATGAACAAGCTTCAAAGAGGAAAATTAAATTTAGATTCTCCAAAGCCCACAGAGGGCCTCCGACAGGGAAGGGAGGAAGCAGAGAAACCCTGAATGATAAGTAAACATGTTTTCAAAGGCTCTGCCCTGAAATCAAACACATACAAAGATAAACGACGGGCTTCTCACCCACCCCGGGACTTTGTGAAAGTTTTTTTTTTAAACAGCACTCAAAGGCCAGTTCTCTCCTCTCAAGGCTAGGAGTCCAGTCCACAGGTCCAACACTTCTGGAAAGCCATTTGGCAATCCAAACCAGGAGCCTCTGACCCAGAAATTTCATTTCTGGAAAACAAGCCTAAAAGAAACACACATGGAGCCGGAGTTGACACGGCAGCTAAGAGCACTTGCCCTTCTTGTAGAAGATCCAGGTTCAGCTCCCAAAACCCACAAGGCACCTCAGAAACATGAGTAGCTACAGTTTCAGGGATCCAACACCCTCTCCTGGCATCTAAGGGCACACATGTAGTGCACAGACATCCGTGCAGGCAGAACACCCATACACAGAAATAAAAATTACTGCAAATGAATAAATAAATAAAGCTTGAACCTCAAAACAACCAAATTCTTTTTTTTAATAAAACCAAAATAATCCAAGTAAGTGCCTAATAACTCAGAAGGCTAAAGATATGGAGGCAGTAGATCCACAAAGGGAACAGAGAGAAGCTCAGTGGGTAAAGACGCTTGCCACCAGCCAGATCGCCTCCGTTTGATCCTCTAGACCCACACATGAGGAAGGAGAATTATTCTCTAACCTCCATGTTGGTCATGGCATCCCCATATTCACATTTATAATACATAGACACACAAAAGGAGAGATAAATGATGGTGGTCATAATGGTAAAGATAGATAGATTATAGATCGATGATGGGTAGATAGGTATGTAGGTAGATAGGTAGATAGATAGATAGCTGATAGGTAGATAGATGATAGATAGATAGATAATAGGTAGATAGATGGATGGATAGATAGATAGATAGCTGATAGGTAGATAGATCGATAGATAGATAGGTAGGTAGATAGCTGATAGGTAGATAGATAGATAGATAATAGGTAGATAGCTGATAGGTAGATAGATAATAGGTAGATAGATGATAGGTAGGGAGAGAGAGAGAGAGAGAGATAGCTGATAGGTAGATAGATAGATAGATGATAGGTAGATAGATAGGCAGATAGCTGATAAGTAGATAGATAGATGAATAAATAGATGATAGATAGCTGATAGATAGATAGAAGCAGATAGATACATAGATAGATAGATAGATAGATAGATAGATGGATAGATAGATGAAGCAGATAGATAGATGATAGATAGATGATAGATGGATGATAGATGGATGATAGGTGGTAGATGGATGATAGACGGATGGATAGATGGGTGGATAGATGGATGATGGATGGATGGATGGCTGATGGGTAGATAGGATGATGGATAGATGGATAGATAGATAATAGGTAGATGGGTAGATGGTTGATAGATGGATGATAGGTAGATAGATGGGCAGATAGCTAATGGGTAGATGGATGCATAAATGATGATAGATAGATGGACAGACGGACAGCTGGTGGATGGATGGCTGATAGATGGCAAACAGGACAGACGGATGGCTGATAGACAGATAGATAGATGGATAGATAGATGGATGGATGGATAGATGATAGGTAGGTAGATAGATGATAGACAGATAGATAGGTAGATAGATAGATAGATAGATAGATAGATAGCTGATAGGTAGATAGATAGATAGATAGATAGATAGATAATAGGTAGATAGGTAGATAGTTGATAGATAGATGATAGGTAGATAGATAGGCAGATAGCTAATAGGTAGATAGATGCATAAATAGATGATAGATAGATAGACAGACAGACAGCTGGTAGATAGATAGCTGATAGATAGCAAGCAGACAGACAGATAGCTGATAGACAGATAGATAGATAGATAGATAGATAGATAGATAGATAGATAGATGATAGGTAGGTAGATAGATGATAGATAGATAGATAGGTAGGTAGATAGATGATAGACAGATAGATAGATAGGTAGATAGATAGATAGATAGCTGATAGGTAGATAGATGATAGATAGATAGATAATAGGTAGATAGTTGATAGATAGATGATAGGTAGATAGATAGGCAGATAGCTAATAGGTAGATAGATGCATAAATAGATGATAGACAGACAGACAGCTGGTAGATAGATAGCTGATAGATAGCAAGCAGACAGACAGATAGCTGATAGACAGATAGATAGATAGATAGATAGATAGATAGAAGCTGATAGATAGATAGACAGACAGACAGACAGACAGACAGACAGACAGACAGATAGATAGATAGATAGAAGCTGATAGATAGATAGATAGATAGATGAATTTTTACATTTCCTTTTCTGAGTATCTCTTACAAATTGACTTCTATGATCAGATAAGAAAAGCATGCTAAGTCAAATCCATACTCCTGCATAGACCACAGAGACATCACCATCCAGCATAGAGGGTGGCAAACAGCTCCCAAAAGAGTCTGACCCCCTATTTATTTTTCTTTTTTTTTTTTTGGTTCTTTTTTCGGAGCTGGGGACCGAACCCAGGGCCTTGCGCTTCCTAGGCAAGTGCTCTACCACTGAGCTAAATCCCCAACCCCTTTATTTTTCATATATAAAGTTTTTTTACACATATGAACACATATGTAAAAAAATCTTGATAGCTAACTGTGGCCACTTGCCTACTACAATGGCCAAGTTTCAGTTCCCTCCCGCATCTCTTCCCATCAGAGATTTCACTCCTTACAGTCTCAATAACCCACAGTTAACTGTACAATATCCAATGGGTATACCTCACAGGTAAGGGGACGCATGTATTTTTGATGGAGATCCTAGGGTTTGGACCCCACAGCCTTCATCACCTAAACGTTCCCAGGAGTCTACTGCCCCTGGGTCTACTAACCATGAAGGAATCTTTAGAAGGCGTTGCCACCTTCAGCATACCTTTCTGACAATGACTGTGTGTCCAGCACCGTTCCACAAACTGCCCATTGATGACGGTGGCAGGGCAGTTGGTCTTGCCCTTGGCTGTGCCTGGACAGACGTCCCCACATTCCTCATTGTCATCTTTGTTCAGTACAATGTAGTTATCCTCCACGGAATCCAGGATGCGGGACCAGTCGATAGTGGCCAGGTAGCAGAGTTCATTATTCTTCTCGATGCGGACAGAGCCCCGGGTGATGTTCATGAGGTTGTAAAGACCCAGCTCCTTCAGGTGGACCATCTCGAAGATGACCAGGGCATAGTTGAAGAAGAGACGGGAGCCTCGGATGACCGTGAGGTTTGGGAAGAGGTCTTTTAGACTTTCTAGGCCATAGACACGGAAAAGAAGCAGGTAGTCTGTGATCATGATGAGTTTGGGGAAACTGAGGTCTCGGAAATCTTCGGGTCTGGTCTTGAACATCAAGAGGATCTGCAGATGGCCCTCAATGACCGAGCAGTTCTCCAGCTCATGCAGCCTGGTCAGATTGTTCCGGATGTCCATTCCCGGGCACACTAGAGGACAGATAATGAAAGCCAAGCAAAGTAGGTGAGCCAGGGACTCTAGAGCTGCTAATGGAACTAGAGCCTAGAGTTGGGGAGACAACAAAGTGTTTGTTGTACAGGTGTGAGGGCCTGACATCTATGCCCAAGACCATGTGATAAGCTAGTGCAGCAAAATATGTCTGTGAGGGCTGCAGGCCTTCAGAGACAGATGGATCCCCAGGGTTCACTGGATTTCTTCTACTAGTGAACTCCAGGCCAGTAAGAGACCCTGTCTCAAGAAACAAGATGGGGGGCATGAGGAAAAACTGACCCTTGAAATTGGTCTTGGCCTCTGACACACACACACACACACACACACACACACACACACACACACACACACCAGGGGTATATATCCCAGAGCACTCTAGGTCAGCACAGCATATCACAGACTCTCATGCACATCTGCTCTCACTGCTGCTCTGCTCACAGCTGAGAAAATGTCTGCCAACAGACAAATAGATAAAGAAAATGTGGCACATATTATACATATGTTTCATCCTGAGCACACACAGGACATGGTGACGCACACCCATAATCCCAGCATTTAGGAGGTAGAGACAGAAGGGTCAGAAGTTCAGTCATCTTTGGCTATACAGAGAGTCAGGGGGCCTGCCTGGGCTATTTGAGACCCTATCTCACAAAAGTAATAATAATAATAGATAAGAACAAAGATGTGGGATGTATAAGCAATGGGGTATTAAGCAGAAAAGAGACCAGTTGGGGTAAAGAAAGATACCAATAGATGAGCAGAGAGCCAAGGACAGATAACACAGCAGGGGTGATAAACCAGGTATGATCATATATGCATAAAATGACATAGCTTGGAACCCATTCTTCTATAAGTCAACCAGAAGACTTAATGAAGAAAACGAACCAGGACTCCTTTTCAATCTTCCTGGTTGTTAACAGTATGTGAAAGCTCCCTTTCCTTAATATTCTCACCAGTATTTGTTATTTCTTATCTTTATGGTAGCAGCCATTGCCCCTAACTGTGGATGAACAGATAATGGTATACAGTGTGCCAGGCGTGGTGGCCACCTATAACTCCAGTGATCAAGAGGCTGAGGCAGGAGGATTATGAGTTTAAAGATAACCTGCGTTGCATAGAATGGGTTGGGAGACATCGTTCAGCTGTAGAGCCCCTGCCTAGAATCTCCCTATGAGGAGATGGGGCAATGGTTCAGAGGTAGAGGTCCCTGCCTACTATACAGAAGGCCCTCTACCCAATCTAAGGTG
This sequence comes from Rattus rattus, assembly GCF_011064425.1. NCBI lineage: Eukaryota > Metazoa > Chordata > Mammalia > Rodentia > Muridae > Rattus > Rattus rattus. The sequence continues at coordinate 1,176,096 of NC_046169.1, forward strand.
GAGAAAGCTACCATTAGGACCAGTGCCAGTTTTGTGGTCACCCACTGTGGGCTCTGCATTTCAAATTCCTAAGCCAGCCTGGATGAATGGCTCTCCCTGTAAAGCAACCATGCCTAAATAATTCCTTTCAGAAAGCAAAGAACATAATTCCTTTGGCAGGCCCAGTTCGAAGCCGTAACATAATCATCACCCTATCTGTGAGGCAATCGGCTCAGCAGGATTACTGAGGGTTGAGTAAGATGTCCAGTGCAGAGGAAAGAGCAGCCAACCTAGACCGACCGACACCAGCTCAGTGCCCCTGAGCCTCGGCAAGGAAGTTCTTCAGGAAGTGACTGACAGGAAAAAGGACGTGCTCGCATCAGAACGGGGCAAGGAAAAACCAAGTGTGTTGGTTTTGCGTTTACCCACCTCCCTGGCTGACTCTGCTTCCTTGGCCTGCCCTCCAGACTACCAAAGTATAATTCCCTTTTACCTGGGTGTGATAAGCACTTCCCAGGAAATCCAATCTCCATTTCTTTCTTTGCCCAAACACAAAGGGAGTGCAGATCTCCTCAGGGTGGTGTGCCTGCCAATTCCAACACAATCCATGGCTTCCCGTGGCCCTGCACATGCCAACCATAGTCCTTGGTATTCCCGAAACCCTCCATCCTAAGCCATGTGTGCTGATTAGTTTTGTTAACTTGACACAAGCTTGAGTCGTCTGGGAAGAGAGAACCTCAATTTAGAGGCTGCCTTCATCTGACTCGCCTGCAAGCCAAGTGTGTGGGATATTTTCTAGATCGATGACTGATGTGGGAGGGCCCAGCCCACGGCGGGTGTTGCCGCCCCCAGCAGGTAGTCCTGGATTGTCTTAGAAAGCAAGCTAAGCAAGCCAGGGGAAGCAAGGCGTGAGAAAAGTTCCTCCATTGTCCCTGCTTCAGCTCCTACCTTCCAGTTTTGCCTTGAAGTTCCCACTCTGACTTCCCTTTGTGACCGGCTACAGTCTGTAAAATGAAATAGACCCTCTCCTTCCCAGGAAGCAAACATAATGCTAAACAGTTACTCCCTCAAACAATTACAAAGCTCCTTGTCCCCAGTGTCACATGACCTGTCAGGAGCAATCAAAGGAATGATGAAGTCAAGATAAGAGGCCAGGCTTTGGAATGATAAACAGTAGGGTATACCTGTGCAGATGTTTACTGCCCCCCAAATATGGACCATACATCTCTAGTGAGTCCATCTTGTGTACTTGCAACCCACACCTCCAGCAAAGGACAACAGTGTCATCCCTCCTCAGAGGCCTCCTACTATGTTTTTGAGACAGTTTTTCTCTGGCTTGGAGCTCACTGAGTAGACTGAGTGGTCAGGTGAGTGAGCCCCAGGCATCCCTCTTTCTCTATCACTCCAGCTAGGATAATAAGCATGACCCACCAATACGGGTTTTTAGGCTTCTCATGCTTGCAAGATCAGCCCTTTATTAATGGTGCCATCTTCCTCAGTTTCTTTTTCTTTTCCTCCTCCTCGTCCTCCTCGTCCTCCTCCTCTTCCTCCTCCTCCTCCTCTTCCTCCTCCTCCTCCTCCTCTTCCTCCTCCTCTTCCTCCTCTTCCTCCTCTGTCCCTGTGCTTCCACAGCAAAGGCAAACAGTTTACAAGCTGAACTATCTCCCTAGCCCCTTCTGGCTACTCGCAAGCACTGGGATCACAATGTGTACACAGCACACTCTGCCCAGCTCCAGGCCATGATCCCTTAGAGCCATTCTGTCCCTTCTCTGTGCTCCTTTAAACGTGACTTAGAACTTGTCAGAGTCATACTCCTTAGGGTAGCATTTTCCTACCAACCAGAGCTCCCTCTGCACCCATACAACCCCTTATTTATTTATTTATTCCAAAACACCCAGTATCTTGAGGCAAATAGACTTTTTTAAAGGTCCTCTTTAAAATCAACTCTGGAGCCACTGAGATAGCTCAACAGGTAAAGATGCTTCCCCAAACCTGACGACTGAAGTTAGATCCCTGGGACTCACATAATACAAACAGAATAACATCCTCTGACCTGCACACAAGCACCGAGACACACATGTGCACACGCACACACACACCACAGAGACACAGCTACTTAGGAGGCTACAGTAGAAAACAGGTAGTTTGAGCCTGGCAAGATAATGAAACCCTGTCTCCAAATGAAAGAATCTATGCTGGAGAGATGGCTCAGTGCATGAAGTGCTACCTTGCAAGCCTAAAGGTCTGAACTCCATGCCTTGGTAAGTGAGCGTTTATAATTTCCATACCAGGAAGGTGGAGATAGGCGCCTCCCTGGGGACCGATGGCTAGCCAGACAGACTACCACAGTTTAGACCAGTGAGAGACCCTATCTGAAAAAAAACAACAGGTGTCTGAGGGACAGCACCCAAGGTGCTGTCTGACCCCCACATGGATGTGCACATATGTAAATACACACACACAATATACAGGCATGCACATACACATGAACACACAGAGAGACACACACATATACATGCACATATACATGAACACACACGCGCACAATGCGGGGAAATCTACTCTGGGAATGACCCACAAAATAAGCACAATTTAAGAAGACATTGCAAAAGTGATTTGGGGAAGCACATCCAGAAACTCTTGGATTTGGTGCTCTAGCAACCCACACAGAGCATATTAAAATCAATTAACATAAAAGTCACACTTATTCATGAGGAAGTTAGAGGCCCCAGCTCCAAGCAACAATAAAACCACCACCCTACCCAAGACACTTGCCAGTCTGCTTCTGAGCAGAACGGGAGGCCCCCTGCAATGGTACAGAGAGAGCTTTGAAGAGATCAGGACACCAGCTCAAACCCCAGGTAGTCACACCAAGCAGATCTGAAGTTCCTGGCCAGAGACACCTCAATGGCTCCCACACATGGATATAGTGACAGACAGAGACTCATAGATGTAGTGTGTCAAGGTTAATCTTGATTGACATGTAGACAGGATCTAGAAGCAACCAAAAGACAAGCCCCTGGTATATCTGGGAAGTTTCTACGCTGGGTTAACTGAGATGGGAAGACCTAGCCTGAATGTGGACAACCCTATCCCATGGGCTGGGGTCCTGGGCTGAAGAAAAAGGAAAGAACACGCAATTTTGAAAGGACTTAGTCAAGGGCTAGAGAGGCAGCTCAGTGGTAACACACTTGACCTACAAATACAAGGAACACAGTTCTGATCCCAGCACCTACATAAACGACAGTAGATGGGTAGTCTGTCTGTAATTCCATCAATGGGCAGTGTGTCTGCAATCCCATAGATGGTCAGTCTGTCTGTAATCCAATCAATGGGCAGTGTGTCTGCAATCCCATAGATGGTCAGTCTGTCTATAATCCCATAGATGGGGCAGTCTGTCTGTAATCCCATAGATGAGCAGTCTGTCTGGAATCCCATCGATGCGCAGTGGGCAGTGTGTCTATAATCTCAGAGATGAGCAGTGTGTCTGTAATCCCATAGATGGCAGTCTGTCTATAATCCCATAGATGGGCAGTCTGTCTGGAATCCCATAGATGGGCAGTCTGTCTGGAATCCCATAGATAGGCAGTCTGTCTGTAATCCCATAGATAGGCAGTGTGTCTGCAATCCCATAGATGGGCAGTCTGTCTGCAATCCCATAGATGGACAGTCTGTCTGCAATCCCAGAGATGGGCAGTCTGTCTCTAATCCCATAGATGGGCAGTCTGTCTCTAATCCCATAGATGGGCAGTGTGTCTCTAATCCCATAGATGGGCAGTCTGTCTCTAATCCCATAGATGGGCAGTGTGTCTCTAATCCCAGAGATGGGCAGTCTGTCTCTAATCCTATAGATGGGCAGTCTGTCTGTAATCCCATAGATGGTCAGTCTGTCTGGAATCCCATAGATGGGCAGTCTGTCTCTAATCCTATAGATGGGCAGTCTGTCTGGAATCCCAGTACTTGGGAGGCGATGATGAAGACGCCCAAACCTAACTAGCTTGATAGAGTAGCAGAATAAAAGAGCTCTGGTTTCAAATGAGAGACCCTGCCTCACGCCTCACTGAAAACATACAACGCCAACCTCTGACCTCCACTCATATGCATAGCCAGGTGCACTCATACGCATGCAAACATGCATACACATACACATTTCAATCCACCACTGATGCAAGAGAGAGAGAGAGAGAGAGAGAGAGAGAGAGAGAGAAGAGAGAGAGAGGAGAGAGTGGGTTCAGTTGGGAAAGTCCTTGCCCAACCCGAAGACACTGTGTTCCATCCTTAAAACCCACATTTAAAAAAAAAAGGCAGGAACAGATGCATACACCTATAATTCGAGTGCTGGAGATGCAGAAACAGACAGATCCTGGATGCCCGCAGACAGGCCAACCTACCTAAACCATGAGCTCTGGGTCCAATGAGACCCTGCCTCAAAATAATTGGACAGCACCTGGTATATCAGTGTAATAGTGGCACACGTGTCATGGGGAGTAACCATTTTCTGAGCAGAATTAAGGCCTACTCCATAAAATGGAATCCACACCTGAAAATGCTAAAATGGCTGAGAACCTTAGACAGATGGGCTATGCGTCTATGGAAGCCAGTGCAATAATCCTGCATAAGGAACATAACCATAAGATGGCTCCTAATGAATACGGTTACACCACAGAGCAGTGCCTCACTCAGCCATCATCAGGGAAGCTTCCTCCTGCAGTAGATGGGAACTAGCAGAGGCCTACAACTAGACAACGTGCAGAGAGGAAGAGACCTTCAACACGCAGTCCTAAATGGAATGTCGAACACCTCCCCTCAGCGATCAGGGAACTAGACAGAAGAGAGACCAAAAAGACCGTAGAAGCCAGAGGGGATGAATGACTCCAAGAAAACAGTGTCTTCCGGACACGACAGGATTGATGCATGTGCCAACTCACAGAGACTAGAGAATGTGATCAGGGCCTACTCGGGTCCAACTCAGGCTGAATCCCAGCCCTAAGAGAGGGAAATGCACAAGGACTCCCACCTCTGACCAGGAGGCTATCAGCAGCTGATACCCAGGAGCAAAGGGAAAGCAGATATCTTCAGGAATTCTCACTGGGTGTGTTAACCACACTCCAGGGTAGACCCATGCCCAGGAGTAGTAGGTGGCCAACATAAAATGACCTCAAGGATATTTTGTAGACTCTTTTTTTTTTTTTGGCTTACTGGTCTTCAGTTTGATTTTCATTTTTTGTGTTTTCGTAGGGGATTGTGGGAGGCTGTTCATTTGGTTTGTTTGAGAGAGAGAGAGAGAGAGGAGAGAGAGAGAGAGAAGGAGAGAGAGGGGAGGAGGAGGAGAATCAAAGGTGAAAATCAGAGCCTGTGAAAGATCTTGGTGGGAACTGGAAGAGAGGAAAATCATAATCAAAATATATTGGATGAAAAAATTGTTTTAGAAAGAAAAAAGTGACCTTTAGGGTCCCCGGGTAATGTGCAAGCACACAGAGAACTTGCATGCAATGTCCACGACAGAGCTTTTCTTGCTATCCAAAGACCGGATGCCACCCAAATGGCACCAAGGAGCTCAGGTCTGTGGCATATTCATACGAAAGGGATATTAATCAGCAATAAAGATAAATAAAGTTCGGGTGGGCGGTGCCATGCAGACGAACCTTGAAAAACATAATACATCTGGTGAAAGAGCTGGGCCACAGTTCTTTCCACGAAGTGTGTGGTTCCATTTATTTACACTGTCCAGAAGAGGCAAATCCCAGAGAATCAGGACCTAGACTAGAGGCTGCCGGAAGCCAAGGAGTGGGGGTTGAAGGAGACAGTGATTCTTTGAAGGATAAGAAAAATGTTCTAACACTGACTGCAGCTGACGGTTGCACAATCCTGTGGGTACGCTCAAAACTACTGAATTCTGTACTTACACTAGAAGAACTCTATAGCCTGTAAGCTGTCTCACTTAAGTTACTATAAATAAAGATTAAAGGGATCTAATTGCAGGGGCAATAAAGAAGCATTTTGCTTTTCTAATCTCCCCATGGATCTAACTCTTAACTCATTAAAGCCTGATGTGTCCTGCTAGTTGAAAACAATAGAACAATTTACTGCTGGGACAGAAAAAAAAAAAAATATCCAGAAGACAGAACTGGCACCAGAAACTCTCACAGGAACTCCAGCAGCTCTACCGATCCCCACCCGGTGGGTGGGAACGAGGTTACTTCAAGGTTTAAATAAGGGGCCCAGAGATGGCTCAGCAGTTCAGAGCACTGGCTGCTCTTCCAGAGTGGACTTGGTTTGAATCCCAGCACCCATGGCACCTCACAAGCATTTGTAACTCCAGTCCCAGAAGATCCAACGTCTCCTTCTGACCTCCACGGCAGTATGCATACACTTGATGTAAACTACTCATACACACAAGAGAAATCAAATCTAAATAAGAAGTGTCTGATCTGCAAGGAGGTGCACAATGCAGCAAGTGGAAAGTCCCTCTCAGCAGCTAAAATTCTCCCAGCCTTTGGCCCATCACTTGCTTATGCCCACCCTCTCCCCCTTGGGTGTTTTGTGGATGTTGTTTTCCTTTGGGTTTCAATCCTTTGAGACTAGGTCTTGTTCTGTAGTCCAGGCTAGCCTTGAACCCAAGACCCTCCTAACTCAGCCTCCTCAGAGCTAGGACGACAGTTATGCTGTCATACCCCAGTGAAGTTTTCTTCCTTCCTCCCTTCCTTCTTCCCTCCCTCCCTTCCTTTCTTAATTTCGTTTCTGTCGTCAATGATGATACTACTAAGATAGAGTCTCATGAAACCCAGGCTGGCCTCAAACGTTCTACAAAGTCAAGGATGACCTTAAACTCTGGATCCTAGCACACAGCGATGTCTTACGTCCAACTGGGTATAGTGGTACACGCGGTTCACCCCAGCACCCAGGAGGTGGGGGCAGGAGGGGCAGCGGTTCAAGCACCCAGGGGTTCCTGCTACATAGAGAGATCCAGGCAAGAATGAGCTGCATGAGACCCAGTGTCAAAAATAAATAAGGACTAGTGAGGTGGCTCAGTGGTAACATGCTCACAGCACAGGCGTGAGTGCTCACAGCACAGGCGTGAGTACCACACACGAACAGAACATGCTCACAGCACAGGCGTGAGTACCACATACGAACAGAACAGGCGTGAGTACCACACACGAACAGAACATGCTCACAGCACAGGCGTGAGTACCACACACGAACAGAACATGCTCACAGCACAGGCGTGAGTACCACACACGAACAGAACATGCTCACAGCACAGGCATGAGTACCACACACGAACAGAACATGCTCACAGCACAGGCGTGAGTACCACACACGAACAGAACATGCTCACAGCACAGGCATGAGTACCACACACGAACAGAACATGCTCACAGCACAGGCGTGAGTACCACACACGAACAGAACATGCTCACAGCACAGGCGTGAGTACCACATACGAACAGAAAAGCCAGGCACGGCAGCACATGCCTGTGGCCCCAGCACTGGGAAGACAGAGACGGGTCAGAGGGTTCACTGGGTCACACCTAATCAACACAGCTTTAACCTCATCTCAACAAATAAAATGGAGACTGGTTTCAGAGGGGATATCCTGATGCCTGATGTCAACCTCTGGCCTCCACACATACCCACATGTCTTCCACATACTCACACAGGCGTAGACTCATTACAGCACATTGGGGGGGAGGGAGGAGGGAGGGGGGAAGAAAGGAGGAGGAGGAGGAAGGAGAAGAAGAGGAGGAAGAAGGAAGAAAGAAAGAAGGAAGGAAGGAAGAAAGAAAGGAAGGAAAGGAAGGAAGGAAGGAAGGAAGGAAGGAAGGACCTGGCGAGATGGTTTGGCGTTAAGAACTTGTACTGCTCTTGTAGAGGACCCAGCACTGGCTCAAAACCATCTACAACTCTAGCTCCAAGGGGGAATCTAACATCTCTGGCCTCCAAGGGCACCTGCACTCAGTCACATACCCACAAACAAACACACTGCATAAACTGACAGCCCCATGGCATGTTCAGGGAAGGTTTTTTTATTGTAGATGGGGGGGGGAGAGAGAGAGAGAGAGAGAGAGAGAGAGAGAGAGAGAGAGACAGCTTCTGGAAGAGAAAGTGGTAGACTGAACATGGCCAAAGGACTGGACCTGACCATGAGAGAAGCAAGGCAAAGCAGAGAGAGGGGGACGCACAGAAGAGTATGAGAGGAAGACAGAGACAGTGTGGGCCAAAGAGAAGACCAGGAGAGAGCAGAGCTGAAATCCTGGGGTTATAGGGGGTCGCTGGAGGGGGGAAGCTCATGAACTGGAGAAAGGAGGTGAGCAGACGGAGTACTAGTGACGCTACGGGAGCTTGGAGGCCGCCATTCCCCTTTGGTATGCTCATAGGCACCACAGATAGTCCTCTGTCCCTTCCCAGGGGACAAAGGGAAATGGCTCCTTTTAGTGGTAGCTTCCCAACTTCCTGAGGAACGCTGGCTTTTGCCTAACCACCAGGATTTGGGGAGATGGAGTTTCCTTTAAACCTGACACATATAATTTCTTTCTCTCTTTTTTTAGTGAGTCTTTTTATTTAAGAACCAAAAGGATGGCCCCAATGGGTAAAGGCAACTGGCGCTGAGCCTGATGACCAGAGTTCCGTTCCCAGAGTCCCCAGATGACCAGAGTTCCGTTCCCGGAGCCCCTAAGGTGGAAAGAAGAACTGATGCTTCCGAGCTGCCCTCTGACTTCTACGCCATCCCATACACACCCGTACAAAAGCAAATGAAATAAACGTTGAAAACAATTACAAAACGTAATCTAAAAGTTCTGCCCCTGGCCAGTTTCGAGAATCCCAGAATGTGGATAGGGCTGCCATGTTGGACTGAGCCAGGCAAGAAAACGTGTGAACGGCCGTCAGGTCATCACTCTACTGTACGTATTGCCCCGAGCCAGGGCCTCCGGCTAGCCTGAGGCTCACTAGCCTTATCTCGGCTTCTGGCCAGTGAGCTCCTAGGACCATCAGGCTCTACCATGCCCTGCTCTTGCATAGATACTGAAGACTGAATTAACACTCTCCTGGTTTCACAGCAAGCACTCATCCACCATCAACTCAGCCCTCAAAACAGAACATTTCATTGGAAAGGACTGATCCCTGGTTTCTGGGAGCCTGAGAATTAATTCTAAGAGGAGGAAAAGCTGACAGCAGAGCCATCTTGGAGCCATCTTCTTCTGTGACTTTCTCTCCACCGTGACAACAGTAACAGAGATGTGCTGGGGGAGCAAGGAAGACAACATCCAGCAGATTCCGAAAACATTTTCTTGTGGTCAGAATTTGAGTGTCTCTGTTTTCAACCATCAGCAACGCCTGTTCCTTAGTCACAGGTGTCTTTAAAGTCATCCCTGGTCCCCTATTCCAGGACCCTTGTTGTTCCTTTCTGAGTTTTTATTATTGAAACTGCTTTCTCCTGAGACAAGATAGCTCAATGGCCACCATGCCTGACACCCTAAGTTCATCACCCAGAACCATGGAAGGAGAGAGCCACCCCCACAAGTTGTCCTCTAACTGCCACCTGTGTACCTTACTGAGCACACACACATACTACATAAGTGAATGCCCTTCTAAAATTTAAAGAGAAATAGATATTCCTTTCAAACTACATGTTTCCTGGGTTCTGAAAGAGAACTCTAAGGTCATGCTCGACCACTTCTTGATGGTCCCCCACCCTGTCAGAACATGTGGTGGGGGGATCACACACACACACACACACACACACAATCTCTCTGTGGGGACCAGATGTGATAGAATAGAATAAACTGATGCCAGGAAGCTCAGCTCGAGGATGCAGAAAGATCTCCAAGACGTTATCAGTGGGATGAGCAGGCTATGTGCTCTGGCATCGCTTGTGTGTGTTAGGTAAAGAGATGTGATGCTGATATACACTCAGAGTATCCCTATGCCTGCTGCTCACATACACTCAGAGCATCCCTATGCCGCTCACATACACTCAGAGCATCCCTATGCCGCTCACATACACTCAGAGCATCCCTATGCCGCTCACACACACTCAGAGCATCCCTATGCACTCACATACACTCAGAGCATCCCTATGCCGCTCACATACACTCAGAGCATCCCTATGATGCTCACATACACTCAGAGTATCTCACACACACTCAGAGCATCCCTATGTCGCTCACATACACTCAGAGCATCCCTATGCCGCTCACATACACTCAGAGCATCCCTATGCCGCTCACACACACTCAGAGCATCCCTATGTCGCTCACATACACTCAGAGCATCCCTATGCCGCTCACATACACTCAGAGCATCCCTATGCGCTCACATACACTCAGAGCATCCCTATGCCGCTCACATACACTCAGAGCATCCCTATGCCGCTCACATACACTCAGAGCATCCCTATGCGCTCACACACACTCAGAGTATCCCTATGATGCTCACCTACACTCAGAGTATCCCTATGCCGCCCACATCCACTCAGAGCATCCCTATGACACTCTCACATACCTCAGAGTATCCTATGCACTCACACACACTCAGAGCATCCCTATGCCGCTCACATACACTCAGAGTATCCCTATGCCGCTCACATACACTCAGAGCATCCCTATGCCGCTCACAAACACTCAGAGCATCCCTATGCCGCTCACATACACTCAGAGCATCCCTATGCCGCTCACACACACTCAGAGCATCCCTATGCGCTCACACACACTCAGAGCATCCCTATGCCTCTCACATACACTCAGAGCATCCCTATGCCTGCCTCTCACATACACTCAGAGCATCCCTATACCGCTCACACACACTCAGAGTATCCCTATGCCGCTCACATACACTCAGAGCATCCCTCCAAACATCCCCTATGCACATACCTCAAGTATCCCTATACGCACACATACTCAGAGCATCCCATGCCTGCATACACTCACCCTACCTCAGAGCATCCCTATGCTACATACACTCAGAGCTCCCTACACACACTCAGAGCATCCCCTATGCCATACCTCTCAGAGCATCCCTACAAACACTCAGAGCATCCCTATGCCTCGCTCACATACACTCAGAGCATCCCTATGCCGCTCACATACACTCAGAGTATCCCTATGCCGCTCACATACACTCAGACCATCCCTATGCCTCTCACATACACTCAGAGCATCCCTATGCCGCTCACACACACTCAGAGTATCCCTATGCCTCACATACACTCAAAAGTAGAGCTCCCCTCCTTATGCATCCCTATACCTCTACAACACTCAGAGTATCCCTATGCCTCTCCTATACACTCAGCGCATCCCTATTCCTCCCACCTACACTCTGAGTATCCCTCTGTCTCTCACATACACTCTCGGAGCATCCCTATGCCTCTCACATACACTCAGAGCATCCCTATGCCTCTCACATACACTCAGAGTATCCCTATACGCTCACATACACTCAGAGCATCCCTATGCCTGCTCACATACACTCAGAGCATCCCTATGCCGCTCACATACACTCAGAGTATCCCTATGCCTCTCACATACACTCAGAGTATCCCTATGCACTCACATACACTCAGAGTATCCCTATGCCTCTCACATACACTCAGAGTATCCCTATGCCGCTCACATACACTCAGAGCATCCCTATCCCTATGCCTCTCACATACACTCAGAGTATCCCCATGCCCACACACACTCAGAGTATCCCTATCCCTCACATACACTCAGAGTATCCCTATGCAGCTCACATACACTCAGAGCATCCCTATGCCGCTCACAT
>NC_046169.1:1192840-1230703 GCF_011064425.1 Rattus rattus
ACCACACACACACACACTATACACAGACACACACCATATACACACACACTATACACAGACATAGACACACACACTATACACAGACACACGCCATACACACACACACTATACACAGACACACACTTACACACACCAGACACAGACACATACCACATATACTTTTTAACCTATGTCCCATACATGAGAGAGAACATGATATAGGTGGGTTTTTTTTAATTTCTGGATTATTTCCCTTTAAAATAATGGTCTCTAGTTATATCCATTTCCCTAATTTAAAAAAAGTGCCATGATTACATCTTCCTTCATGACTGCATAAAATTCCATTTTACAGACCGTGTTTTCTTTGTCCATTCACCTGCCACTGAGCATCTAGGCTGTTTCTAGACCTTGGCTAGTCTGCACAGTGGAGCATCTCTGAGTACACAGACTTTCTAAGTGAGGCCCAGCCTGTGCGCCTCGGGGATAAAAGACAGTGCCCTCAAAACATGCAGAGGGGGCATTTTAAGCAGCCGGGTCACCAACAAAAGACCCAAAAATGAGCAAACAGGAATCCCAACAGGCCACACACAAAATAGACAGTTGCAGGCTCCAGCCGTAGCCCCGTGGAGGAAGGACTTGCCTACCGTGCACAAAGCTCTGGGTTCCATCCCAACACGAACCAGGTGTGTGTCTAGAATCCCAGCACTCGGAAGGTGGAGGCAGGGGATGGGGACCACCCTTAGCTGCCCCGTGACTCTGAGACCAGCCTGAACTACATGAGTCACTGCCTCAAAGGAAAAACAAACAAACAAACAAACAAACAATGCAGTAACAAAAAGATCCGCATGCAATGATTCCCCAGACGTGAACACAGCATGAACGGGAAGAACATGGAGGGTTACCTTGCTGGTCTGCAAATTCAAAGCCCCATTTTTTTTGGTAGTGTCCTCAAATGACCATAAGTGTATCACAGGAATTAATCTAGGGGTTCCAAATAAATTTCAGCAGCTAAGCAACTTTATAAATACCAGGGCTGGGGATAAGAGGACCAAAAATTTCAGTCTTAAGGATTTATTCATCTAATTACAGCACTTTTTATTTCACTCTGGAAAAGAAGATTATACGGATGGAGTTACGCCATCAAAGAGGTGGAAGCTGCGATGGTGACGCAGATGTGTAACCCTGGCACTCTGGAAGCAGAGGCAGGACGATCACCACAAGTTCCTGGCCAACCTGAGCTACACACCAGCAGCTCCAGGCCAGCCTCAGCTACATAGTAAAATCCTGCCTTAAGAAATGTTTTTAGATGAGTGCATTAATTAAATATTTAAAAAATGGCAAAGAGGTGGTATGAGAGAGTCGAGTCTGAGTGCTAGAATATACACCTCTATACAGATGGCTTAAAACAAAAGATAGGACTGGAAGGATGGCTCAGTGGTAAGCGTTCATAGTGTTCTTGCGACAACCAGGGTTCAGCTCCAGCACCCATGCTGAGCAGCTCACAGCGCCTTGGAACTCCAGCTCCAGGGGACTCTGACACACGCATCGGGTCTCCACAGACACTGCACCCACATGCACAAACTCACACAGACACATGCACATAATTAAAAACAAAATCTTAAAGAAATAAAAGAATAAGCCAAGTGAGGTGACTTTAATTCTAGCACTGGGGAGACAGAGGCAGTCGGATCTCTGAATTCAAAATCTCTGGCTGACAAAGTGAGTTCCAGGATATCCAGGGCTACACAGAGAAACATTGTTTCAGAAAAACAAAAAGATGATAGATAGATAGATAGATAGATAGATAGATAGATAGATAGATAGATAGATGATAGACAGAGAGATAGATGGTAGATCGGTGATGGATAAATAGATATATAGATAAATATATATAGAGAGAGATTGAGAGATATATAGATGACAGATAGATGATAGATAGATTAGATAGATAGATAGATAGATAGATAGATAGATAGATAGATAGATGATAGACAGATGGATAGATGGTAGATTGATGATAGATAATTAGATATATAGATAAGTATATAGAGAGAGAGAGAGATAGATAGATAGATAGATAGATAGATAGATAGATAGATAGATAGATGATAGATACATACATAGATAGATAGGTGATAGTAGGTAGGTAGATAGATAGATAGATAGATAGATAGATAGATAGATAGATAGAAGATAGATAGATAGATAGAAAATAAAAACCGAAAGATTAGATAAGTACATACAGAAAGCAGGTCTTGCAGTTAGCATGAAGTAACTAAGCAGGAGGGGAGGGGAGAAACAGAACATCTTGTAGAAAAAGAGAAGTCATTCTCCTTCTACCCTCAGCCAGGATGAATTTGGGGATCAAAGGATTAAGAGGGAGGGGCAGATGTTTGGGGAAGTGTACAGCTGTGTACGAACGGGCCCTGCCCAGAGGAAGAGGTGAGTCAGTCTCGGAAGGGGACATCACTTCACCCCACATAAAATCTTCAACGGGCAGAAGTCATTTCCTTAAAATAGTGTTTGTATGTATGTGTGTGTGTGTATATATATTTTTTAAATAGAGGACATCGTAGGCACACAGCACTGCAGACCCCAAGTCCTCTTTTTTTTTTTTAAGCTTTATTTATTTATTCCATGTATGTGAGTACACTGTCAGTCTCTTCAGACACACCAGAGGAGGGCATCAATTCCATCACAGATGGTTGTGAGCCACCATGTAGTTGCTGGGATTTGAACTCAGGACCTCGGGAAGAGCAGTCAGTGCTCTTAACCACTGAGCCATCTCTGCAGCCCATGTTTGTATGTTTTTAAGTTTTGCTTCATTGTTCGTTGTTTTGGGGAAGTTGGGTGTTGTTTGCTTGTTTGTCAGTTTGTTCGTTTAGACAAGGTCTCAGTACATAAGCTCTGGCTGGCCCGGAACTCACCATGTACACCAGGCTATCCTTAAACTCACAGATCTGCCTCTGCCTCCTGAGTGCTGGGGTTAAAGGCATGCAGTGTGATACCCAGCTGTTGTTGTTGTTGTTTTAAGTGTGTATGTCTGTCGTCTGTCCATCGGTCTAAGTGTGTGTGCATTCCTTCAGTGACTCCTGGAGCTGGAGTTACAGACGGCTAGGAACCTCCTGACTTGGGTGCTAGGAACCAAACCAAGGGCCTCTAGAAGAACAGCCAGTGCTCTGAAACTGGATCTGGACACAAAACTCCAGGCTGGCCTTGGCTTCCTACGTAGCCAAGGATGAGTTTCAAGTCCTGATCTCCCAGTCTCCACCCACCAAGTGTTGTGTTCCCGGAGGCACCCACACACCCCACTTAAGCAGCACCATGGCTGGAATCCGAGGCCTCGAGCCCACCTTACCAACTGAACCACATTCCCAGTCTCCAAAGCAATACTTTTCAAACGACCAGGGGACAGGACTTTAAGTTCTCACTGTAACAAGCTATGAGTAGACAGACGAAGGCAGATAAAGGAGAGTTACGTTCATGACATAGAAGCTGGAGATGTGGCTCAGCCTTTAGAGAGCTTGCCCGGCAAAGCCAAGGCCAGGGTTCCTTGCTCGGCTCGGCGTACACCAGACGATGTGTACGGGGCTCGCCCCTGTCGTGCCAGCACACAGAAGCAAGAGGACTGAGAGTTAACGTTCCTCTCAGCCACGGAAGAAATTTGAGGCTAACCTGGGCTATACACGACCCTGTCTCCAAAATCAAAAAGAAGAAAACAAAGAAACATGTTAGAGGAAGAGGGGGAAGGAAGCAAAAGGAGAAGGGGGAAGAGTAGAAAGGACGTTGGGAGTAGAAAAGAAGAAAGAGAAGGAAGGAGGGAAGAAAAAGGGTGGGTGGGGAGAGAAGGAAGGAGATGGGGGAGAAGCGTGCTCAGAGGTACAGCACTTGTCTGCCATGCTCAAGTTCCTAGGTCAGATCCCAAGCACCTCAACAACAACAACAACTACACCAAAAGTCACAATCCAGAAAACTCTGGGTGAAAGGCCGGGGTGTACATGTTGTGTTGTGTTGTTGTTGTTGTTGTTGTTGTTGTTGTTGTTGCTGTTGCTGTTGCTGTTGCTGTTGCTGTTGTTGTTGTTGCTTAACTCCCTAAGATCAGGGCATGAAAGTTGTCAGAAAGGAGTGTACGCAAAGGTGTGTGGCCCTGTGCCAATAAAACTTTACGAAAACAGTGAATTTAGCACAAGCCCTACAGTTTACTGACCTCTTTTGTAGAAGAAAGACTGGGACAAGCAGAAGAGCTGGGCCAGGAGAGGCGCGTAGGGCAGCCTACACACCACACGGAGGGAAGAACAAGGGGACCCCTCCTGGAGCACAGTGCAGAACACAGGAAAGCAAACCCAGGGTAGCCCCTGAGGCCAGACCGGCAGGAAACGGGACTGGGAGGTGAGGAGCTGTGTTCAGACATAAGCTAGGAATCTTACAGTAACCGACAGACAAGGCAGCAGAAATGTGAGAGAGTCCCGGAAGGAGCACAACGGAATCAGAGGTCAGAAGTGACTAATGGAGTGTAGGCTGTACTCGGTGTTTACAGGCTAAAGAGGAGAGCAGCAGGGTGATGGAGGATTCTAGAGCAAGGAGAAGGGGATAAAGCGAGGCCTTGGCAGGGATAGCAGAGACCACGGGTGCCCACTAAACACCTTAGCAGAGCTACAACAGCCGCTACAACCCAGAGTGAGGCAAGTGGTGAAGTTAAGAGGACACGCCTGGGGTCTGGCAAGATGGTCGGTAAGTGAAAGCACTGGTCACGCAAGCCTGAGGAACCCAGTCTGATCCCTGGGACACATCGAAAGATGGATGCAGAGAACTGACTCCACGAGGCTGTCCTCTGACCTCTGCACGAACGCCCTGACACGTATGAGCACACACATACACGCGTGTGCACAAAACATGCATACATTTGCAAAGTTACATAATTTAGAAACTAATTTAAAGTTAGAAAGTCATTAAAAAATAAAAGGTGGGAAGCAGTCTCGGAAGGCATCTGGTGTGGACCTCTGGCCTCACACGCGTGAACTCACCCACACCAGCACACATATCCACTACGCTCACACACACAAGCCCCATGGAAGGTGCCCTTAGGGACACATCTCTCACAAAGGACCCATTCCTTTCTTAAGCGTCATACAGATCCTCACCACCATTGCCACCTCCCCTCCCAAGCAAATGCACCCTGTCAGTGGACATTACAGATCCATGCTCTAGAAAGCTCCTTGGCCTACACCAAGCCACTGAGAGGCATCACGACTCTTTTATTTGATAGGATTTTTGTTAACGATCACCCCAAAGCAGGGGCGGGGAGGTTCCAATGCAAAAGAGCAAGTGTTTATTAAGAAATCCAGTACAAGGTCAAGGGAGATGGTTAACAGCGGTTGCTGCCAAGCCTCAGGACCTGATTCCAATCTCCAGAACCCATTGGAGAACTGACTCCTGCAAGCTGTCCTCTATTCCCCACACTGTGACATATGCATGCTCCCCCCCGCCCATGAGCTCAATTTTAATAAATAAAGTTGGGCATAATGATGCATGACTTTAAACCCAGCACTCCTGGGGCAGAAGCAGGCAGGTCTCTGTGAGTTAGAGGGCAACCTGGTCTACACAGACCAGCCTAGGCTACACATAGGACCTGGTCTTGAGAGAGATTAATTAATCAACTATTTAATTAATTTAATTTAAAAGTAAGGAAACAAGAAACCCAGTAAGCAGCAAGTAACTGCCGTCGTAGGCAAGCAGCCAGTCAGCTACCTTTATAGTCCTGTCCTTTCTTCCCGTGCAAAAGCCAGAGGCTCTGAAGAAGTGTGGGAAGGACTCACGAGATCATATTTATTGTCGTTTGGGTCTCCTGTAGCCCAGGCTGGCCTCAAACTCACTACGGAGCCCAGGATGACCTTGAACCCCTGATAGACCTGCCTATATCTTCAGACTGCTATGATGACAGGCAGACACACGGTTTCTGTGAGTCTAGGGATGAAATCCAGGGACTTCGTGCATGCACGGGGAGCACTACACTCTGGCCACACACCCAGTAGGCTCACTGCACAAGCCCTCTGTGTACCAGTAGGGAACAAACATTTATGTGCACCTACTACGTGTCCAGCACTGCTGAGGTTCTAACATCAGTGAGGAACAAACACCAGGCCCCGTCCTCGAGAACCCTGCAGGTATACAAAGCCACAGAAGCTCTGTTTTCTGAACTCAGGAAATCCAGGCACAGACGAACAATTAATTACCAAAAGAATGTAAAAACAGAACTCAAGGGACGACACTAGGTGCCCGAGTGCACAGCCACACATACAACATACCCCTACTTCCCTAAGGCAACCCCAAAGAGCCCCAGAGAGCAGTGTAGATGTTAACAATTCTTAGATTTCCTTAATGAGAACCCAAACCATGGGCTGGGGAGAAGGCTCAGTAAGTGAAAACCCTTGCTGCCCAAACATTGGAACCTGAGTTCAGATCCAACCACACACACATGAAGCCAGCACTTCAGGACACATCTATAACCCTAGTGACAAAAAGGAGGTACGGAGGGCTGGGGCTCACCGACCACACAGTGCAGTCAAATCAGCAAACTCTAGGTTCATTGAGAGACCCTGTCTCAAAACACAAGGTCGAGAGTGACAGAGACAAACACCCAAAGTCAACCGAGGGCGTCTGCAAACACACACATACACACACACACACACACACACACACACACACACACACACACACACACACACACACACACCCCAAATCAATGGCCATCCTTCATTGAGCACCTTCTGTATATCAGATGCTGGGGACCTCATTACCAGGTTAACAGATCCACTCCATAAGCTCAACCCAACCTATTCCAGAATCCTGCAGCCTCCCCACTAATACGCACACCTCCCTCATTCACAAAGGAGCTGCAATTCCTTCTCTCCTGGACCCCTTCCTCCTGGTAATTAATTTCCATTTTCAGAGAAAGCTGAACCAGTAACTCAAAAGGCATTTGTCACTGCATGGTTTGTTTTTTTTTTTCAAACAGTGCCTAACTTAGCCCAGGCTGGCCTCAAACTCAATCAATAGCTGGGCTTGCCACAAGCAACTGGCTATCCTCCTGCCTTGGCCATAACCAAGCACAGAAGTATAAGACCAGCCTCTGAACGAGTGAGTTTAGCACGCTAACTGAACCTCAGTTTAGCCCTCTGTGAAATGGGTGTGCAACACTTTTGGCCTCAGGGGAACACTGGGAGGTTCTAGGGCAAACCAGCCTGGAGACTCATAATCATTCTAATTATAACCATCCTGAAAGCTACCCCTACTGTTACTATGATTGCTGTGGGGCCAAAGGTATGTAGACTTTGCCTCTAGACATCTGGAAGTAGAAAATTATAAACACGGCAGCCATGAACTTATTATACACAAGGGGTCGCTTCTCCATCGATGAGGATACCCCGGACTTTGCGTTTAAACTGCTCAGGTGTCTGAATCTGTTGCACCCCAGTAACCATACTTACTTAAGGCAACCCCAAAGAGCCTCGGAGGGCAGATTTGGGTTTAGAGAAAAGAACAGACACGACTGAGAGGTGCACTGGGGACAGACAGCCGAAGGCTGGGCGGGCACTGGGGCAAGGTTCCTCAGACCCGAGATGGGCATACGCGGGGTACAGAGCCACAAACCCAGTGGGCAAAGGCCAAGGTCAGCCGGCTTCACGCAGGACCAGGGCCACCAAGCCCACTCTTCCCCCCTCCCCAGGGGAAAGGTAATCACTCACTAGGGAGGGGACTCTTCATAGACACAAGGACACTAGGGGAGTCCTCAACCTAAGTCCTTGGAGAGGGAGGTCTAGGTTGGCCGAGGAAGAGAAATGTCCATAACTCTCAGTCCTTAGGACTATCTTGCTGGGGTGGTGAAATGGGTGCCCTGAGTCCTTTATGGGGGAGCTGGTACTCTTAAGTTGTATGGAGCGATGGGAAGGGTGTCCCCACTACTCAGCCCAAAGGGAGAGTTCTCTATGTGGGCTGTGGCAGTGGAGAGGGGGTGTCCTCGACCCTCACTCCTTAGGGTGAGGGCTCTAGGTTAGCTGGGGCGGTGGGAGGAGTGTCCCTGACACATTGTGATCGCCCCGTGTGCCAGACTTACCCTCTCCAGGGTACAGGTGGCCGGCTGTGCCCACCAGCAACGCGGCCACGGCCATCAGCAACGGCACCGCCGTCGTCTCACATCCTCTCCCGGAGCCCATAGCAGTAGGAGCTGGGACCCCGGCGATCAGAGCACGCCACGCCGGCCCACTGGGGACATACTCCGTGAGAAGGTCGCTGGAGAGGCAGGCGCTAGGGGCCGCACGTCCTTCTCTTCCACGCCGGTGGCTCACGGGCCGCAGATCTACAGCCTAGAGGGCCCTGGGGACAGTCCGGGGAAGAGCACACAGGCCTCGGCTGCAAGCAACACTGTGGCGCGGCCCGCAGACTACAACCCCGGGTCACCCAGGCCCGGTCCCGTGTCCGCAATCGAAGAGTCCAGAGCTCACCGCGGTGCGTCCCCTGGCCGGGTCTCCCGTTTCTCCTCTCCGCGCAGCTCTGGGTGGGTCGCGTTGTGTGGAGTCTGAGACAGAGGGACGCGCGCACGGGAGGGCACCTGGGCTGGTGGCGGCGGCGGGAGCTAGGGCTCGACTCCGGCCAGTAAACAACGCGGCCCGTCAGCTGGGCCCGCGCGGGCCAAGGGAAAAGGTGGCGCGGATTAAGGCAGGGAAGGGACTGCGCGCACAAGTGAGGCCCGCTGAGGGGGGGTGGGGTAGGGAGAGACAAGCCAGCGGAGCTCTGGGAGGCGTGACCAGAGCTGGCAATGCCACGCCTCCTCGCCCCTTTGCCCGCTCGCCCAGTCGCCTCTTCGACTCCGCCTGTGGAGCCCCCAACTTCAGAGGCCCGGCGTGCACCCCAGACTCTTCCAATCCACACACCCCGAACTGCCGATTTAGAAAGGTTACGATTTAAAAGCTTGTAAGTGTTCTCAGATACCAGTCTGACATAAACACCCAAACAACTCTGAGACTCCCCTGTCAGACGTCGGGAGCTGCCCAGATCCGCGCCTGACACGAACGCCCCCAAAGAGTTCCAAGGTTCCTATTTAAAAGCCTAGGGAGCCCCAGATCCCCTCCTAACGCGAAAACCACTAACAGGCCTGAGGTTCCAATGTAAAAGCCCAGGGACGCCCCCAGGTCACCTCCTGACCGCAGCAAACACAAATAACACCGAGGTTCCAATTTAAAGGTCTGGAGCTCACTCTAGATCTCCTCCTGATTCGGACACCCCAAATGGTCCCGAAATAACAATTTAAAAGCCTGGAAATGCCCCCCTCAGATTCCTCAGGGCATGAACACCCCAAACAGCTCTATAGCCTCGAGTCTCTGATCACAACGTGGGAGCGCCAATATGCCCCCAGATGCCAGATTCGACCAAGCAGACCTTGACTTTCTTTACTCTTTTTACTACTTTTTGACTCCCGTGGGGAATTCAGTTTAATTCTTTACTCTTGATTCTGTTTCGCTTTACAACCTCTGCTCCTAATGCCTTACTGGATTCTCCCAACCCTTGCTCTCTCTAGGAGCTAGTGGGAGCCCAACAAGTTCCCTCCCCAGTGAGCTCCCGCCCAGCAGCGTGGCTGCACCAGCCTCCAGGCCAGAGCCACGTGTCCACAACGCAGGCAGCCTGTGCTCCCTGGCCTGAGCCCCTCCACCCAGCGCTGAATTCCAGCAGAAATCAATAAAGAAATGGCTCCGAGAAGAACATAACAAGGCTTCTAGAACAACGGTAGAAACTTCATATAGGATCAGGGCAGACATATTCCATTTTCAACACACATACCAGTAGGTGGCTGTGTGTCTAAGAAAACAGCCCCGCTCAACCACCTTGAAGAGGAGCTAACCCTGTCTGGGCCTTACGAATATGTGCAGTCCAGAGTCCTCTACCCTTTACTCCCCACGCCCATTCAGACCCGAATGGTGGTTGCTGGTCTGTGCAATGGGTTTGACAATGCCTGTAAATAAATTAAATTAATTAATTAATTAATAAAAAATAAAGTGGCAAGCAATAGAAGAAGACACTCAAGGCCAACCTTTGGCATAATACACCACACACACACACACACACACACACACACACACACACACACACACACACAGAGAGAGAGAGAGAGAGAGAGAGAGAGAGAGAGAGAGAGAGAGCCAGAGAGAAGCAAATCTTTAATGTCATTACTCACAAGGTGGAGGCAGGGGGATCAGGATTGGAGCTTAGCCTGGGGCACACAAGATCCTGACTTTAAACATAAAATAAATTAACAGTGGAGCTGACAAGGTGGCTCATCAGGTAAAGGCACTTGTTGCTAAGCCTGAAGATCTGAGTTCCATCCTAAGCTCCCACAGGGAATGTGCCTGTACACACACACACACACACACACACACACACACACACACCAATAATAGTGAAAACTAACACCAATACAATTGCAGACAGGCACCGAATGCTCGAAGCAGCACATCGGGGGTGCAGACGATGCTATCCAGAGACAGCCAGTCTTAAGAAGGCTTGACTTTAGCCAACCCCGTGAGGTTGGAATGCCACAGAGCCATTTTGATCTTTGACTGTCTTAGACCTTGAATAATCAATTATCTAGATTACTTCTGCCCATGACCCAAGTAATAGATAAACTTTAAAGAGTAAGCCACACCTCTGGCTTCCACTCACCCTAAAACCACCCCCCCAGCCAAAGAGAATTTGTTTTGTTACTGGGGCCTGATGATCTAACATTCCCACCAGTGTGGTTGGCACACACAGTAACTGACTTTCTCTCTGTGCTTGCATGAAAACGGATGCAAGGGCTGTAGCTAGAGATAAGGCTTGTACATGGACCTGAGTTTGGAACCCCAGAACCTATACAAACATGGATGGAGTAGCGTGTCCATCTATTATCCTAATAATGTCTCTACAAGGAGATGGGAGATGGGAACTGGAAAATCACCCAGTGAGGTGAAGGACAGAAAGCGTGGCATCTTCCGTGATAAATAACAGACTGTCTCAGTAAGCTGGAAGGTGACAATCAACAGCAGAGTTTGTCCTCTGACTGCCGCATATACACAATGGCACATATGGTCGCTCTCCTGCCGTTCATAATGAACTATTTCCTTATTCATTCCCGGACTTATTACTTAGGCCAGAGCTGACTGTGTAGTGTCCAAGAAACACTGTATTCCATTCTAGCAACCCTAGTCCAGAGGATGGGGTGAGCCCTGCTCATATCAGTACTGAGGCGTTAGAGGCAGAAGGATCAGGGGGTCAGGACTATCCTTAACTATACAGCAAGTTGGAGGCCAGACTCAGAAAACAAACAAGAAAAGTGCTCAATTTCGTGTCATTCCAGCTACTCAGGAAGCTGTGGCGGGACTGCCTGGGCTTCAGAGCAAGTGAAAAGCCATCATGGGTAACTTAATAAAGCCCTGTTTCAAACTAAAAGGGCTGAGAGTGTAGCTCAGTGAGAGGACACTCATCTGACCCTTGGATTAATCCTCAGTCTCAAAACCAGCATGTTAAGATGGGCAGAGAGCTAACATCGTGTAATTTCCTCTTCGGTGACTGATTCAGGCAAGAGCTATTGACTAACAGAACAATGGTATCATCCTCACACCTCTGTCTGCAACATACCGGGCTTTGTGTGGAGAGCTGCGTCATTAAGAGATTTTTGTCCTTGTGCAAATGTCACAGAGTGTATTTGCACAAGCACAGATAGTACAGCCTGGGCTGTATGATACAGTGGGTCATTCCTAGGCTACAAAACTCTGCAACACTGTACACCAAACACTGGCTACACATGTAACACCGTGCTAATCTGTATCGAAACAGTAAATAGGCATGGCAGAAAACAAAAACACACAAACAAACAAAAAGCCTCCCTAAGTAAAGCACTTACCGAGCAAGGGCGAGGATCTGAACCTGAATTCAGATTCCTAGCATCCATTCAAAAACCAGGCACGGGAGCATGCTCCTGTCACCCCATCCAGGGACAGAGGAGAAGGGTGGACCCAGGGCTTGTTTGTGCTCTTGTCATGCCATGTCACTTGCCTTTCTGAGTCTGGTTTATCTCACTTATGTCACTTTACATAATGTACGAATTCAAGCCATTTCCATGCAAAAGTGACAGTTGAAATTTTGTGTATGGTACAATAAGATTTTGTTGTGTACAAAGAGAAGGCTTGTTTAACCAAGACATGGGTTCTCGGTTTAAATTTTAAAAGCAACTGGATGTGCGGCTCATGTGTCAGCACTTAGGAGGCTGTGTCAGGAGAATCCAGAGTCCAAGGCCAGACTGGGCTATACAATAAAACCCTGGCTCAAAAATACAATTTCTAGAAATATATGACTATGCAAAAGCTAACAATATAGGAGACGGCTCAGTGGGTGACATGTTGACCATCAGAACATGAATCCCCAGCACCCAAGGCAGAAAGGAGTGAAACTCACCTGTATCCCGATACTCAGGAGGCAAACCGGCCATCTAAACTCACCAAAATCCACGAACTTGGGTTCATGGAGAGAACCCACCTCAGTAAAGAGACACCAGGAAGACACCTGATGCCTACCTCTGGCTTCAATACACACACACACACACACACACACACACACACACACACACACACACACGAACCCACATGCAAATGCACTACACGCACATCAGAAAATTAAGATTTTAGAAATAACTAAAAAATTAAAACCCTCTGGGCTGGAGATACGATGGCTCAACTTTTGAATCCTCTTCCAGAGGACCTCAGTTCAGATCCCAACATTCGAGTCAGGCGACTCCCAGCCACCTAGAAATCCAGCTCCATGCAGATCTGACACCCCCTCTGGCGTCTGGAGGCATTGCACTCACATACACAGAAATATACACACATAATTTTGAAAAAAAATTGTTTTGGTCTTAAGGCAGGGTCTCGTTATATACCCCTAACTGGTCTGAACGCGGTGTATAGACTAAGCTGATCTCAAATTTACAGAGATCCACCTGCCTCTGTCTCCCAGTTGCTGGGGATAAAGGCATAAGCCAACAATTCGAAGTACGGGGGTCATAGCACAAAGATATATGGGAAGGCAGCCTCCTACACTCCTGGTTTAAATTGTTTCAGTCACGGTACGTAGACCAACTGGTACAGTGCTGGCTAACACGCACGTAACCCTTGGTTCCACCCTCAGCAGCATATAACTGGGTCTGGCGGCTCATACCTGCCATCCCAGCATTTAGGGAGCAGAGGCATGAGGATCAGACATGTAATATTACCTACTTGAATAAGAAGCTAGCCTGGGGTACATGGGGCTCTGTCTTGAAGGGCAAGTTTATGGTTTCTTTGGGGATTCAGTGGCATCATGTGATCTCTTTCTGGACGCTATCTTGTGAGAGGATGTTTTACTGAAACAGACCCATGAGAGGGCGTTTTGTGGAGCAGACACGTGAGATGTTCTGCTGAGGCAGACACTTGAGAGGATGCGCAAGGTCTGGAAAGGCTGTAAGTAGCACCCGATAGACGGTGAATGCCACTCTCGCGTTGGTTCGCCTTGCAACGCTCTGCTGGTCTCGGCTGATCTTGTCATGACGTCCTAGAAAGAAACGAGGGCCCTGGTAACCCAGCCGCTTCCCTGATGGGTGCTGGTGGAGCTCCGCAGTTCCTTCTGCATCGAGCCGCTACCACTGATTCCAGTTTGGTGTTTGCCAGTTGAAATGGACTGCCCCTTACCGAGTCCTGTTTGGTGGACTGGAATGGACTGCTGGCATCCTGACAGTGAAGATCGGAACCACCCCCAAAGAACTACTTCTAAACAGGCCCCCAACCCCGTTCCGTTAACCTTTTTTCCCTACCTCTAGTAGGTGGGCTAGAAGAAGGAGGTTGAAGCCTTTAAGAACCCTCATTAAAGTCGGTCTTGAGAAATCTGAACCTACAGTCTTGATAAATAAACAAGGACGTAAATCACTAGGGTGATTTAATAACTACTCTCAGCATTAATTCTTTCACCCACTGATATCACGTCAAGATATTTCTTTTTTTATTGATTATTTTATTTATTTACATTTCGAATGTTATCACCCTTCCAGCTTTCCCCTCTGCAAACCCCCTATCCTGTCACCCCTCCCCCTGCTTCTATGCAGGAGCTACCGGTCCACCCGCTCCCTCCCACCTCTGCACACTAACATTCCCCTGCCCTGGGGCATGGAGCCTCCACAGGACAAGGGCCTCTCCTCCCACTGAGACCAGACAAGGCCATCCTCTGCTACATACACAGCTGGAGCCACGGGTCCCTCCATGTATTCACTTTGGTTGGTGGTCCCTGGGAGCTCTGGGGGGTCTGGCTGGTTGGTCTTGTTGTTCTTCCTATGGGGTTGCAAACCCCTTTAGCTCCTTCAGTCCTTTCTCTAACTCCTCCATTAGGATCCCTGTGCTCAGTCTGATGGTTGGCTGTGAGTATCCACAAACGTATTTGTCATGCTCTGGCAGAGCCTCTCAGGAGACAGCTATACCAGGTCCCTGTCAGCAAGCGCTCCTCGGCATCAGCAAGAGTGTCTGGGTTTGGTGTCTGAAGATGGGTGGGTGGGGCAGTCTGAATGACCTTTTCTTCAGTCTCTGCTCCACACTTTGTCCCTGCATTTCCTTTAAACAGGAGGAATTCTGGGTTGGTATTTTTGTATGGGTGGGTGGCCCCATCCCTCAGCTGGGGGCCCTGCCTGACCTCTGGATATAGTCTCTACAAGTTCAAGATATTTCTTGTACTGCACAGATCTGTTCCTGTGGGAATAAAAAAAAACAAAAAAAAAAAAACAAGAATTCACATGTATAATGTAATAAAGAAAAACCCACAAATAATCTAAACATCCCCTTTCCCCCAAGAAATGTACACTGTCCGCAAAATAGCTTGATCCACAGGACTGGGAAGATGACTCATTTAGTAAAGTATTTGCAATGCAAGCAGGAAGAACTGAGTTCAACTCCCAGAACCCACAGGAGGAGAAAATAAAAAAAAAAAATCTGTGCACAGTGGTGTGCACTTGCAATTCTGTAGTGCTGGGGGCGAGCACAGAAAGTCTCTGGCACTTACTAGCCAGTCAGCTTTGTCCAGTGGCAAAGACCAGGTCCCAGTGAGAGACCCTGTCTCAAAAATTAACGTGGGTGGGTGTGGGGAAATCTGGAGACGATGGCTCAGTGCTTCGAAGCACCCAAGTCAACTGGTTCACAACCACTAGTAACTCCCTCCTCTGGCCTCAGATGGCACTGCACACACGCATGCGTGCTAATGAAAATACTGAAACCAATAAGGGGATGTGCATCTGAGGAAGGCCACCTTATGTTGACCTCTGGCCTTCAAATGCACACAGCTATACAGACTTATGCACATCTGACCACACATGCACACGCACCACAGAAGTATCTGATCCATTCATATGGTTTTAATGTATTACTGTTGTGCAGGTGTGTGTGTGTGTGTGTGTGTGTGTGTGTGTGTGTGTGTGTGTGTGTGTGTGTGTGTGGTGTGTGTGTGTGTGTGTGTGGTGTGTGTGTGTGTGTGTGTGTGTGTGTGGTGTGTGGTGTGGTGTGTGATGTGATGTGTGTGTGTGTGGTGTGTGGTGTGTGTGTGTGTGTGTGTGTGTGTGTGTGTGTGTGTGTGGTGGTGGAGATCAGCAGGTAACTCATTGGCGCCCATTCTCTCCCGTATGTGGGTTTGAGGGATTGAACCCAGCCCGTTAGGCTTTTGCGGAAAGTGCCTTCCTGCTGCGGTGGGTGGGCAGTGGGGATTTGATAATCACTTTCAACAAACACAGCAAGTCAGACCCATTCGCAGATTTTTATTTCCTTTGTTCTGTCTCTCTTGATCTCCCAAAATCTTTTATGAGTGATTTGCAACCAACCACACTATAGTGTGAGAATATATGTTTTTTTCTTATTTTTCCCCCTCATGGGCTTTATTTTCCTGGTTTTGTTTGTTTGTTTGTTTGTTTTTAAGCTTTGGGGAAAACAGTCAGGGTGTGAGATTCCTGTAAGGAAGTGAATGCTTTATTAGTCTGTGAGGCACCTGTTGGTTCTGATTCCCGAGGAGCGTATTTCAAAACCTCCAGAGTGCTCTCTGTCTGTCTCTTTTTTCCCCTGTCTTCTTCTCCTCTTTCCGCCTCCCCTCCTCTCATCCCTGTCCTCTCCCATGTCCCCTCCCTCAAATCCATCCCATGCCCCTCCCTATCTGCTTCTCAAATCGATGGCCTCTTTTAAATTATTGTTACATATATAAATGCATAAATATATAAATACAATCTGCTGAGTCCATTTCCTGTGGCTTAGGTGTGTATGATTTCGGGCTGACCGCTTACTATTGGATAACCAATTAGGGGACTGGTCTCTGAGGAGGATTAATTCTCCCACTCTCAGCAGTCACTAGTTGGCTATAGATGGGGCTGGGGGTGACACACGGATGGGTCAGCATCTGGACAGGGAAGCAGGAAGACAGGGAGACAGGGATATGACAAAGAAAGCACTCTGGAAGTCTTGAAATACATACACTCCCAGGGTTCAGAGCAAACAAGCAGCACACAGACTAATTAAAAGTTTGTTGGCTGGGGGCTAGAGAGATGGCTCAGTGGTTAAGAGCACTGACTGTTCTTCCTAGAGGTCCTGAGTTCAAATCCCAGCAACCACATGGTGGCTCACAACCGTCTGTAATGAGATCCGATGCCCTCTGGTGTATCTGAAGAGAGCCAGAGTGTATTCACAAAAGTTTGTTGACTATATGCTGTCTAGGACTCGCATCATGTTGAGATCGCCCCCTTTAATGTTAACCCGTCTATTGATATTGTCATGTTGAGATCGCCCCCTTTAATGTTAACCCGTCTATTGATATTGTCATGTTGAGATCGCCCCCTTTAATGTTAACCCGTCTATTGATATTGTCCTTGTCCAAGTCTTTTTTGGGCCACCATATTTTTGAAGTCCTATGGGTGCAGCTTCCTTGACATCCCAAGGAAATAGTCTCGCAGCAGACCTCCTGGTCTTCTGTCTTTTACAATCTTCCCACCGCTTTTTCCTTGATATTCACGCAGCCTTTGATACAGAGATTGTGTTGTAGATGTAGCCATTAGGGCTGGGCGCCACACCATTTGATCCCGCCCCCAGTTAATTCTGATTGGTAAATAAAAATGCAAACAGCCAGTAGCTGGAGAGGAGAGACGGAGGCAGGATTAAGGGTTCCCAGGCTTGGGACCATGAAGAGGAGAAAGGAGAGCCATGAAGGCTGCCATGGAAGGGTAATAATGAGCAGGAGGGAGAAACAGAGCCGCCATGTAAGGGGGCCAAGAGATCGCCGCCCAGGGGCTACTCAATTGGATCAAGAGCAACCAAGATGGAATATAGAAATTAGCAAGTCGTCACTCGGAGTTCTTGATGGGAGGTAGATTCTAACAACATGGAGGTTAAAGAGTTGCCCGGCTATTGTGCTGCCTAAGGCATATTAAAATATAAAGGTTGTGTGTATGTTTCATTCTGGGAACATAAATGGTCTAAGGTCGGAAGGAACCCTGTACCTGGATTTATTAAAATTATTAATACTGGGTTGGGGATTTAGCTCAGTGGTAGAGCGCTTGCCTAGGAAGCGCAAGGCCCTGGGTTCGGTCCCCAGCTCCGAAAAAAAGAACCAAAAAAAAAAAAAATTATTAATACTATAGTGAGAGTAAAACTTACCCGTGGATGGTGGATGTAAGGATAAGGGTTCTTCCCCCTATTCGTTCATTCATTCATCCACTCACTTTACACCCCGATCGTAGGCTTCCTCCCTCCTCTCTTCCCAGCCCTCAGAGAAGGGGACATAGTCCTTGGGTACCACCCCACCCTGGGACACCCAGTCGCAGCAGGAATAAGCAGAAAGGATAAGTTTTGCAATGTAGTCGGGATTTGTGCTGGTCTAGTAAAATCCTGACAACAGACTATCTTCTAAGACTCATGAGCCCCAGATAGTTGGCTAAATTTCCAGCAGCAGACATGACCTCTTTTCCACTTCATCTAATTAGACAGCTGTTGTTACTGTCAAGATACGAATGGCACTGTTGCACCTTTAAGGCTATCTTCCCATGTCGGGTATAGTTCATTAGTGGCACAGCTGGATAATTCGATTGGTTGCTTCCCTTCCTAGCAGCTTGCATAACTCCTTCTGGTATGACGAAACCTGGACTATGGGAAGGAGGCTTTCAGGTCAAATTGAGCTTGAATTTCCCAAGTCCCGTGTCCTTAAGTATGCAATGTCTACAGCAAGAGCGAATTACCTTCAATCTCCGGGAGGTACATACTGTTTGGGGGAATAACTTGGACTCCCCTGGCCAACAGCTCAAATGGAAGTTTCTTGGTCCTGGTACCAGGATTTTTTTGTTACATAATCTATATCTCTCATGGGGAGCATCATCAGCTCAAGTAGATATATATACATGTATGATATATAGATATATAGATATAGATTCCTCACGGAATCACATATATAAAATCATGATATATATAACAATTCCTCGAGGCTTTATCAAATATCCGTGGTGTCATTTACAAGCTCTTTCATTGTGTGTGTACTGGTGTGCACACATGCGTGCATATGCATGTGGTGCTAGAGATCAATTCTAAGTGCCATTCCCTGGGAACCATCAACCTTTCTGTTGTCTGAGACAGGAGCTCTCACTTGGCCTGGAGTCTGCCCAGTAGGTTAAGCTACCTGACCAGCAAGCCCCAGAGACCCTACTGTCTTCCCTCCTGGCCTCTTCACTTGGGTCCTGCAGATTGACCTCGAGCTTGTGTCTTCATTCTTGCAAAGCAAACACATTGCTAATTAAGCCATTTCCCCCAGCCCAGGCACAGACTTCCTTTAATCTTTATTGTTATTACAGGTATGAAGTAGAAATTTCTGGTTTCTTCAACAACTCAGGTATGTCGCTGTGATGTTTTCCTGGAAGCTGTCTTGTGAGAGGTCGTGGGATGGTTAGAAAGAATAGAAATAGAAGCCCACAAACAGTGAGACGATGCTCTTGTGTGGCTACGCCATGTGTATCGGCTGGATTTGTGTGTCCACTTAACACAAGCTGGAATTATCATAGACAAAGGAGCCTCCCTTAAGGAAATGCCTCAATGAAACCCGGCTATAAGGCATTTTCTCAATTAGTGATCAAGTGGGGAGGACCCAGCCCATTGTGGGTGGTGCCGTCCCTGGGCTGGTGGTCTTGGGTTCTATAAGAGAGCAAGCTGAACAAGGCAGGGGGAGCAAGCCAGTGAGTAACATCCCTCCATGGCCTCTGCATCAGCTCCTGCTTCCTGACCTGCTTGAGTTCCAGTCCTGACTTCCTTTGGTGATGAACAGCAATGTGGAAGTATAAGCTGAATAAACCCTTTCCTCCCCAACTTGCTTCTTGGTCGTGATGTTTGTGCAGGAATAGAAACCCTGACTAAGACACCATGCAATGCTTTGCTGCTTCACTGGTCTTTGCTGGTCTTCACTGGTCTTTGCTGGTCTTCACTGGTCTTTGCTGGTCTTTGTTCATCTTCCCAACTTAGAGAGAAACATGCCAAAAAACTTCTCGTGGTATCCCTCTGAGTTTGGTGACTCGTGCCGATTCAGTGGAGCCTTGCCGTTTCTGTTGGATCCAGGTTGCCACTACCGACTCATGTTTGGTGTTTGCTATTGGACTGGACTGCTGAGGTCCTAACAAGGAAGAGTGGAATAGCCAAAGAACTATTTCTAAACAGGTCCACAGCCCCCTTTTCCTATTAACCTCCTTTCTCCCCTACCTCTGGTTGGTGAGCCAGAAGGGAGGTCGCGGCATTTACGAACCCTAAATAAAGTAGGTTTTGAAAAAAGCATAGCCTACAGGTATGTATGAATTATTGTGGATAGGCATGGTGCACCAGCCTGGTATTCTTAGTCATAAAACTTTCACTTGCCATCCTTATTCAAATCTCTTGGGAAAATTCATTTTAACTTAATACTGAGTGTGTGCTGTGGGTGCGTGTCTACATGCCACAGCATGCACGTGGAGGTCTGAGGACAACTTTGTGGGGTCAGTTCTCTCCTTCTACTCTTGATATAGATTCTTTGTCCATGCTTCTGGGTGCAGTGAGTAAGGAGATTATCAAAATTCATTCAAAGCATATACATTTTTATACATTTATTCATGTGTTTATTTGTTTTTTCAGTACTAAAGATTACTCACAGAACCTTGCACATGGTGGGTAAATAGTCCGCCATTTTTTTTTAAACAGACCCTCATTAAGGCTAGCCTTGAATTTGTGGTACTCTTAACTCAGGTTCGTGAATAGCTTGGCTGTCTGATGTCTTAACTGGAGTTCCTATTGCTATGACAAAACACCATAAACAAAAGCAACTTGAGAAGCAAAAAGTTTATTTCAGTGTACACCTCTAAGGTCACATCCCATCACTGAGGTAAGTCAGGGCAGGAACCCTAACCCAGAACTTGGAAGAAGGAACTAAGGCTGAGGCCAAGAAAGAACCTTGTTTACTGTTTGCTCCCACGACTTGCACACCCTGCCTCCTTTAAAATGATTATTTTTTAAAATTTGCACGGGTATGTGTGAGGGTGTCAGATCCTTGGAACTAAAGTTATAGACAGTTATGAGCTGCCATGTGGGTGCTAGAATTTGAACCTGGGTGCTCTGGAAGAACAATCTGTTCTCTCAGCAGCTGAGGGATCTCTCCAACCCCTCAGCTTGCATTTTTATACAGCAGAGGACCACCTGCCCAGGATGGGACTCCCCACAATGGCCTGGGCCCTCTCATGTCAATCACCAATCAAGAAAATGTCCCCACAGATTTGCCTACAAGCCGATCTCTTGGAGGCATTACCTCAATTAAGGTTCCCTCTTCCCCGATGACCCTGGCTTATATCAAATTGACAAAAACAAAAACAAAACATAACTAACCAGGACAACAGGCCTTTGAGCCTGTCTTTATTTTTTCATTCATTTGTTTATTTATTTATTCACTTTACATCCTGATGCAGTGTCCCCCCCCATCTCAATCCCACCCTCAAAAACCCCTCCCCCTACTCTCCCCTTACTTCTCCTCACAGGAGAAGCCCCTATGAGCACCAACTTGTCCTAGCACATCAAGTCACAGCAGGATTAAGTGTTCCCACTGAGGTCCAGCAAGGCTAGGGGAAGGGGATCCAAAGGCAAGCAACAGAGTCAAAACCTGCCCCTGCTTCAACCGTTAGAGAACCACATGAAGACCCAGCAGCACATGTGCTACACACGTGTAGAGGCCGTAGGTCCAGACCCTGCGTGCACTTCGTTCAGTCTGTGAGTCCCCATGGCCAGTAGGTCTTCTTGTGCTGTCCTTGACTTGACCCCTCCAGCTCCCTCAACCCCTTCCCTACTCTTCCACAAGATTCCCTGAGCGCTGCCTAACGTTTGGCTGTGGGTCTCTGCATCTGTTTCCACCAACTGCTGGATGGAGCCTCTCAGAAGACGGTTGTGCTAGGCTCCTGTCTGCAAACATAGCAGAGTATCAGGGGTTGGCTCTCTCCCGTGGGATGGGTCTCAAGTGCGGTCAGTCATTAGTTGACTACTCCCTCAATCTCTGTTCCACCTACCTTTATCCAAGCACATTTCATAGGCAGGATACATTTTGTCTTTTTTTTTTTTTTTTTTTTTTTTTTTTTTTTTTTTTTTTTTTTTTCTAGGAGCTGAGGACCGAACCCAGGGCCTTGCGCTTACTAGGCAAGCGCTCTACCACTGAGCTAAATCCCCAACCCCGGCAGGATACATTTTGGGTCAAAAGTTTTATGGGTGGGTTGGTGTCCTCCTCCCTCCACTGCAAGTCCCTCCTGGCTACAGGAGGTGGCCACTTCAGGCTCCATATCCCATGGTGCTAGGATTCTCAGCTAGGGTCACCCCCATAGACTCACAAGAGCAACCCCACCGATTTCCATTCTCTCTCCAGCCCTCTCCCACCCCTCCCCCATACCCGACCCCTTTCCCATCATCACCCCCTCTCCCACACATTTCCTTCCCCCCCCCATTCACCTTCAATGTCTATTTCATTTCCCTCTTGAGTGAGAGTCAAGCATCTTCCCATGAGCACTCCTTGCTACTTAGCTTCTTTGTGTCTGAGGATTATACCCTGGTTATCCCGTACTTCATGGCTAACGAACACTTATACGTGAATACATACCATACATATCTTTCTGGGTCTGGGTTACCTCACTCAGGATGATATTTTCTAATTCCACCCATTTGCCTGAAAATTGCATGATGTCTTTGTTTGTAGTAGCTGAATATTCCATGGTGCAAATGCACCCGTGTTTTCGTCAACTGTTCGTCAACTGGAGGATATCTAGGTTGTTTCCAGTTTCTGGCTCTTACAAAGAAAGCTGCTCGGAACACAGTTGAGCGACTGTCCTTGCGATATGGTGGGGCATCTTTTGGGGGTACGCCCAGGAGTGGTAATAGCTGAATTTTGAGGTAGAACTATTTCCAATTTTCTCAGAAGCCATCAGATTGATTTCCAGAGTGGTTGTACAAGTTTGCACTCCCACCAGCAAAAGAGGGGTGTTCCCCTTTCTCCACATCCCCATCAGCGTGTGCTGTCACTCGAGTTATTGATCCTAGCCATTCTGATTCGTGTAAGACGACGCCTCAGAGTCATTTTGATTTGCATTTCCCTGATGACTAAGGACATTGGATATTTCTTTAAGTGATTCTCGGTCGTGGAGATTCCTCTGTTGAGAATTCTCTGTTTAGTTCTGTGCTCCATTTTTTAAGTGGGCTCTTTGGTTTGCTGATGTCTTATTTCTTGAGTTCTTTATACATTTTGGAATTTAAGCCTCTACTGAATGTAGGGTTAGTAAAGATATTTTTCCCAATCTGTATGTGGCTGCTTTGTCCTATTGATGGTGTCTTTTGCCTTACAGAAGCTTTTCAGTTTTGTGAGGTCTCACTTATTAATTGTTGCCCTTAGGGCCTGAGCTATTGGTGTTCCGTTCAGGAAATGGTCTCCTGTGTCCGTGAGTTCAAGGCAGTTTCCCACTCTCCCTTCTATTAGACTTAGTGTGTCCAATTTTATGTTGAGGTCATTGATCCACTTGAATTTGACTTTTGTGCAGGGTGATAAATATGGATCTATTTTCACTCTTCTATATGCAGACATCCAGTTAGATCAGCGCTGTTTGTTGAAGATGTTTTCTTTCTTTCATTGTATAATTTTGGCTTCTTTGTCAGAAATCAAGTGTCCTTAGGTGTGTGGGTTTATGTAAGGATCTTCGATTCTATCCCATTGATTAATTTGTCTGTCCTGTGCGCTATTGCTCTGTAGTGCAGCTTGAAATCAGAGATGGGGTACCTCCAGATGTTCTTCTATTGTTCAGAATTGTTTTAGTTGTCCTGGGTTTTTTGTTTGTCCATGTGAAGTTGAGATCTTGCTCTTTCAAGATCTGTAAAGAACTCGTTAGAATTTTGATGAAAACTGTATTGAATCTGTAGATTGCTTTTGGTACGATGGCCATTTTTAATATGTCAATCATACTGATCTATGAGCATGGGGGATCTTTCCACCTTCTGATATCTTCCTCGATTTCTTTCTTCAGAGACTCGAAGGTTTTCTCACATGGGTCTTTCCCTTGGTTAGTTAGAGTCACACCAAGATATTTTATATTCTTTGTGCTTATTGTAAAGGATGGTGTTTCCCTGATTTCTTCCTCAGCCCATTGATTGTTTGCATAAAGGAGGGCTACTGATATGCTTGAGTTAATTTTGTATCCAGTCACTTTGCTGAAGCTGTTTATCAGCTGTAGGAGTTTTCTGGTAGGACTTTTAGGGTCACTTATATTTATATACTATCAATCCTCTGTGAATAGCGATTCTTTGACTTCTTCCTTTTCGATTTATACCCCCTTGATCTCCTTTAGCTGTCTATTGCTGTGGTCAGGACGTCAAGCACTTTGTTGAATAGATACAGAGAAAGTGAACAACCTGACTGATTTTAGTGGAATTGCATTCATTTTCTCTCCATTTAATGTGATGTTGGCTATTGGCTTGCTGTGTTATCACCTTTACTGTGTTAGGTGTGCACCTTGCATTCCTAATCTCAGCAAGGCTTTTAAAATGGAGGAATGTTGAATTATGCCAAAGGCTTTTTCAGCATCTAATGGGATGATCGTGTGATTTTTTTCCTTCTAGTTTGTTTAGATGGTGAATTACATTGATATATTTTTGTATACTGAACCACCCCATGCATTCCTGGGACAAAGCCTACTTGATCGTGGTGGATGATATGTTTGATATGTTCCTGGAGTTGGTTGCACGTATTTTTGCATCAATGTTTATAAGGGAAATTGGCTTAAGATTCTTTTTCTTTGCTGAGTCTTTCTGTGATGTAGATATAGGGGTGACTGTGGCCTTATAGAATGAGTTTGGTAATGTTCCTTCTGTTTCTATATTTGGAATAGTTTGAGCAGTATTGGTGGTGTTCTTCTTTGAAAGTCTGTTAGAATTAGGCACTAAGTACAACAATGCCAACCAACCAGAGCTTCCAGGGACTAAGCCACTACCTAAAGACTATACATGGACTGACCCTGGACTCTGACCTCATAGGTAGCAATGAATATCCTAGTAAGAGCACCAGTGGAAGGGAAGCCCTGGGTCCTGCTAAGACTGAACCCCCAGTGAACTAGATTGTTGGGGGAAAGCGGCAATGGGGGAGGATGGGAGGGGAACACCCATAACGAAGGGGGAGGGGGGAGGGATTAGGGGATGTTTGTTCGGAAACCGGAAAGGGAATAACACTTTCCGAAATGTATATAAGAAATACTCAAGTTAATAAAAATAAATAAATAAATAAATAAATAAATAAATAAATAAATAAAATCTAAGTAAGCCACAAAAAAAAAAAGAATTAGGCACTAAATCATCTGTTCTTGGGCTTTTTTGGTTTGGAGAGTTTTAATGACTACTTCTATTTCTTTAGGGGTTATAGGACTATTTAAATTTGTTTCCCTGGTGTTGACTTTACTTTGGTAAGTGGTATCTATCAAGAAAACTGTCCATTTCATTTAGATTTTCCCATTTTGTGCAGTACAATCTTTTAAAGTAAGATGTAATGATTCTTTGAATTTCCTCAGTGTCTGCTGTTCTGTACTCCTTTTCATTTCTGATTTTATTGATTTGCCTGCTATCTCCCTGCCTTTTAGTTAGTTTGGCTAAGGGTTTATCTGTCTTGTTGACTTTCTCAAAGAGATAGCTCTAGATTTTGTTGATTCTTTGATTCTAATTGGTCGCTTTTAGCCCTGAGTTTGATTATTCCCTACTGTCTACTTCACTTGGGTATGTTTACCTCCTTTTGTTCTAGATTTTTCACTTATGCTTTTAAGTTGCTAGTTTCTTTATGAAGGCACTTAGTGTTATGAACTTTTCTCTCAGCACTGCTTTTGTTGTGTCCCATAAGTTTGAATATGTTGTTCCTTCATTTTAATTGGCTTCTAGAAAGTCTTTAATTTCATTATTTCTTTCCTGACCCAGTGGTCATTCAGTAGACAGTTGTTCAGTGTGTAGGTTTCCTCTTGTTTCTGTTGTTGTTGAAGTCTAGCTTTAATCCATGGTGGTTTGATAGAGTACTAGGGGTTATTTCAATTTTGTTGAACCTGTTGAGGCTTGCTTTGTGACCAACCATGTGGTCAACTTTGCAGAAGGTTCCATGGGATGCTGAGAAGAATGTATATTCTTTTGCGCTTTAGGTGAAGTGTTCTGTAGATGTCTGGTAGATCCATTTGATTCATAACCTCTGTTAGTTTCATTATTTTTCTGTGTTTAATTTCTATCTTGATGACCTGTCATTGATGAGAGCGGAGTGTTGAAGTCTCCCACTGTTAATGTGCGGTATTTGATGTGTGATTTAGTAACGTTTCTTTTATGAATGTGAGTGCCATTGTGTTTGGGCTGTAGATATTCAGAACTGAGACATCATCTTGTTAGACTTTTTTTCCTTTGATGAGCATGAAGTATCCTTGCCCATCTTTTTTGATTACTTTTGGCGGAAAGTCTATTTTATTCGATATTAGAATGGCTTCTCCACCTTGCTTCTAGGGCCCAATTCCAGGGTCTATGAGAGACCCTGACTGAGTGGAATAAGAAAAGAATGATAGAGCACCCAACATCCCCTCTAGCCTTGGTATATGCACGTACACTCACGCATGCACACAAACACATGCACGCACGCACGCACAAAAATGGGCATGCATTATACATATACACAGTATAAAAACATGGATGAGAATGAGCTAGATGTTCCCATAGGCAGTGAGGTCTCATGGGCCACCAGGACCCATGGACAGCCAGGTCCCATGGGTAGAAGGGAGGGGACAAGGTAAAAGCAGAAGAAAAGCAGTCAAGTAGATGTCAGAGCATGTGGGCTGCAGCAGACCTTGTGTCTGCCCTGATTGTGGTCAAGCTCAGAAGATCTGATCATAGGATGGACAAGACACAACCACACCGACATACACAGGGTAGTATTGAGGAAGAATTCTGAGCTGGTTCAGAGTCATTTAACCTATCTCAACAATGAACTTCTGCCATGCCCAAGAGAAGCACACCATGGCAGTACACCATTCCATCACCACCCCTCCTACCTTCTATGAGGGTGTCCCACAGTACTGTGCATTTGAAATTCTGGTCCTACATGGCTGGAAAAGGACTTCAATACTCCTCACCAGGAAGTTGACACAAAGGCCAGGTTCTGGGGACTAAGCGGGATTGTGTTTGTGCTAGGCAGAAACTTCATGAGCAGGTAAATCGACGAGAATGTTCTAGAAGGGTGAGAAGTACAGTGGAAGTGAGGAGGGAAGAACTGTTTAAAATTTTTTTTAAAAAGGTTAAATGTTCTTTACTTAAAAAAAGGCAAATAAAATGTAAATTTAATTAAAAACAACTAAGTAGGGGGCTGGAGAGATGGCTCAGTGGTTAAGAGCACCGACTGCTCTTCCTGAGGTCCTGAGTTCAAATCCCAGCAACCCATGGTGGCTTACAACCATCTGTAATGAGATTTGATGCCCTCTTCTGGTGTGTCTGAAGACAGCTACAGTGTACTCATACATAATAAATAAATAAAATATTAAAAAAAAACAACTAAGTAAAGAAATAAACACAAATGGAGAAGACATGGGTGTGTATTGCTGAGTAAAAGCCAGTCTAAGGCTGTGAGCAGGGCTGGAGAGATGGCTCAGAGGTGAGGAGCACTGACTGCTCTTCCAGAGGTCCTGAGTTCAAATCCCAGCCAACACATGGTGGCTCACAACCATCTGTAATGGGATCTGATGCCCTCCTCTGGTGTCTGAAGACAGCTACATTGTACTTATATATAGTAAATAAATAAATCTTTAAAAAAAAAAAAAGAAGAAGAAGGCTGTGAGTGGCTGTAACCCCAAACAAACATCTTGGAAAACACAGAATGATAAAAACATCAGCAGTTGGTGGGGAGGGAAAGACACAGACCAATAAGTGAAGAAGTGTGTCTCTGTCTCTCTGTCTCCATCTCTGTCCCCCCCCCGTGTGTGTGTGTGTGTGTGTGTGTGTGTGTGTGTGTGTGTGTGTGTGTGAGAGAGAGAGAGAGAGACAATTGTGAACTGTCCAACACGAAGGCTTTGAACGAAACTTGAGCCTTCTACAAGAGCAGCAACCACTCAGTCATCTCCCCTGACCCCCACCTATGCTTTTGAGACAGGAGCTCTCAATGGCTTGGAGTCAACACACAGGCTACCCTAGATGGCTTGGAGCTCAACACATAGGCTATACTGGATGACTATTGAGCCCCAGGGATCCTGCCTTGGCCTCTCCAATATGTTCTAGAAATTGAACTCAGGCTAACTGGACCATCTTCCTAGCCCAAGCACTGATGTTACCACTTCCCAGTGGGGGCAGGGACAGAAGAAAACCTCAATAGCATAAAACATATTATGTTTTACTCTGCCTCTAACCAGGCTTCCAGGCCAGCCAGGGCTACAAAAAGAAACCCTGTATTTAAAACCTACAAAAAGAAACACTGTATTTAAAACCAAAAAGAAAAGAAAGAATTATGAAAACTCCAGGCCAATGTATGGAGCTAGAAACAATAACCTGGACCCACAGAAATAAATGCCACACATTCTGTCAGTGTGGATACTAACTTTGCGACCTTAGTTTTTTTTTTTTTTTTTTTTTTTTGTTTTGTTTTTTGTTTTTTTTTTGGAGCTGGGGACTGAACCAGGGACCTTCGCTTGCTAGGCAAGCACTCTACCGTGAGCTAAATCCCCAACCCCGCTGACCTTAGTTTTATGTGTTTAACCTGGGGTGCCTATAGAATCCAGGAGTCTAGAAGGGTCTGTGGACATTTTAAAGGAGATACCATGGGCAACTGTATCATTTCCCTGCCCTCCCCTCAGTGCACAAGACCTGCAGTCACTCAACACTCATTCTTTACCCAAATAAACACCTCACATCCCCCAACTCCTCAGCCTCCTCTCTTACCCCTGATGGTGACAGTCAAATGTCACCGACTTCCAGCCTACATCCCGTGAACTAGGTCATAGGACATCCACAAACGTTTCCAGTTACCAAGAAAAAATAAGTGACTCAGCAGCTCAACCTTTTCAGGAAACCTCCAAATCTGGAGAATATGCTTTTCCTTACCCCCTCCCACATCCCATAAGCAGATTCAGAGTTTCCCACCCTCAGTTCCAGGAACAGTACCTTGACCCCACAACCTCTGCTTCAGATACACCCAGCTGATGCTTCCTTTCCCATCTACAGACAGAAAAAAAGGCCACAAGATCAATTCCGTCACCTCGCAATTCACACTCGATCTGTGTGCACACCCAGCCCGGGGCCCTCCTTCCTGCCTGCTCGGATCTGGGACCAGCCTTTCTCCTTGGTTTGACCTAACCTTTGCAGCTTCCCACACTCTGCCACCTTCCAACCACGTGCTGGGTGGGCCCACCTTTTGTCACCTCTCAAGCTTTCCTGTAAAATGAGGAGCAAGAAACAACTGAGGACCCCAGGAGGTGACCCTATGGATAAGAGCCCTTGCTGCTGAAACATCAGGAGCTGAGTTCAATTCTCCAACACCCATAGAAAGTGAAGCCAAGTGGAGCCACAGGTATACCTGTAGCCCCAGATCCATGAGGGCAGAGGCAGGATGACTGGGACTTGCTAGATGCCAGCCCAGCTCCAGGATCAACAAGAGACCTTGTCTCAAAGAGCAGGGTGGAGAATGATGAAGCAGCGCACCTGACATCTTCTGCTGGCTTCTACGTACACACACATGGATGCACAAAAGTACACAAGCACACACACATACATACATACATTCATACATACATACATTCATACATACACACATACATACACACATTCATATATATATTCATACATACATGCACACATACATACATACACACACACATACATTCATATATACATTCATATATACATGCACACATATATACATACACACATACATATATAGATTCATATATACATACATACACACATACATATATAGATTCATACATACACATACACGCATTCAAACATGTATACATTCATACATACATACACACATATATAATTCATAAATACATAATTCATATATACATTCATACATACATTCATACACATATAATTCATACATTCATACATATATTCATACATACACACATACATACATACATTTGTACATACATTCATACGTATATTCATACATACATACACACACACACACACACACATACACACACATACACACACACACAAAGCCATACTCAGCAGTAAAGAGTAAAATGATAGTTGCTTATGACTGGAAATGGGAGAGAAAAGATATCGATCAAAAGATTCAGGTTCGGGTTGGGGATTTAGCTCAGTGATAGAGCGCTTGCCTAGCAAGCACAAGGCCCTGGGTTCAGTCCCCAGCTCCGAAAAAAGAAAAAGAAAAAAAAAAAGATTCAGGTTCTGGAAACATGGCAAAGTTGGAAATGTACTTGTTAACATGCACAGGGCCCTAGGTCCCATCCCTAGCATCATGTAAACTGGGCATGGTAACCTCCCCTAGCTCCACTTGAAAAGATAGGCAGATCAAGAGTTCAAGGCCAGCCTTGGTTACAGAGTGAGTTTGAGGCTAGTCTAGGCCACAGGATACCTTGCCAAATAAAAAGGACGCCTGGAGAGATGACCCATCAATTGACTGTATGTACTGCTCTTACAGAATCCGAGATCTGTTCCCAGTACCCAAGCAACTCACAACCACCTATAATTCCAGCTACACTTTTTTTTTTAATTTTATGTATACAAATACTATAGCTGCCTTCAGACACACCCGAAGAGGGCGTCAGATCTCATTACAGATGGTTGTGAGCCACTGTGTGGCTGCTGGGAATTAAACTCTGGACCTCTGCAAGAGCAGTCAGTGCTCTTAACTGCTGAGCCATCTCTCCAGCCCCCAGCTCCACTTTTAAGGGACCTGCACTCACATGTCCATCCCCATCACACCACACACATACACACTCACCACACACTACGCAGGGACAATACAAACACACACACACACACACACACACACACACATCTCCCACAGGAACAATACACACACACACATACCTCACAGGAACAACAGCATACATATACCACACACATACACAAACATACACACAAACACACACACACAGGGACAATACATACATAACACACATGTATTCACACACCATACACACCCTACAGATACCATATAGACACCACATATACACATACCACACATACACACACACACACACAAACATACGCACATACACACACACACACCACACAGGAACAACACACACACACATGCATTCACACACCACACACACCGTACAGATACTGTACAGACACCACATATTCACATAACACACACACACACACACACACACACACACACACACACCCCGCAGGGGACAAAACATACATACACTCTATACATACCACACAGAGACAAAACACACACACACACACACACACACACACACACACACACACACACACACACGTGAAGGCTGAGAAGCCATATTCTCATGGAATACTTCTTCTGATGTCTTTTTTTCCCTAACTCCTGTCCCCTTTTAAAAATATTTTTGTTACTCCTATGTGTGCACACGTGTGTGCATGCTAAGTGTGTGCAAATACTTGAGAAGACATCTG
This sequence comes from Rattus rattus, assembly GCF_011064425.1. Classification (NCBI taxonomy): domain Eukaryota; kingdom Metazoa; phylum Chordata; class Mammalia; order Rodentia; family Muridae; genus Rattus; species Rattus rattus. Next base: position 1,224,049 of record NC_046169.1, read on the forward strand.
GACCCCCAAGCTGGAGTTATAGGCAAGCTGCCTGAGGTGGGTGCTGGGAACCGAACTCAGATCCTTTGGAGGAGCAGCCCAGGCTCTGACCTCTAAGTCAGCCTCTGAGGTCATCCTGGCAGATGCTCATTCTCACTGTCAGACTGTGTCTGCTACTCTTCCTCTGGGCACCGGCCATCTTGGTTACACGGACCATTGCATTATCCTAGGGCTGCTGCTCAAACGCAGTCTCACTCGGGACAGCGTTATTTTCATCAAAGCAAAAGACCACTAGCGAGGCTGCTGTGAACCGCTTGCTACTCGCAGGGTGAATCTTGCTCTTATCCCACGTAAACTCACTCCCGTCTCGTTACAAATGAGTGAGACTCAGACTATGGTTATTTCATGTGGCTTTGACAGTTACCGGGGCTCATCCCTAATCCACTTTTCTAAGTGCTGGACTGGCTTCTTCGCCAGCGAGGCACCCTGAGTACGTGGTTATCCTGGCCACGCCCTCATGGTCCATCTCCTCTCATGGCAGCTTTAGAACGTAGCCTTGCGATAGCATCACACAGCAGCAGACCAAACCTCGACAGGATCTGTGGGAATCTTTGGTCAGCATTGTCTTCCAACATTCACACCAGCCCGTCTTGTCTTGGTTTCCCTTCCTGCTGCTGCAGTAAAAACCACTCCGACAAAACAACTCAAGGGAGGGGCCTGTTTTTTGATTTGCAGTCTAGTGGGATACACTATGGCGCCAGGGAAGGTATGGCAGTTGCAGTCTAGTGGGATACACTATGGCGCCAGGGAAGGTATGGCAGCAAGGGGGAATGGGAAATTCTCAGACTGCTGAGCCGCCACAAGTCCTGCAGAGAGCTCCGGGGTGACAGTTTTCAGGCACACAGCTTTGGGGCGCTGGCCAGCGTGCTAGAATGAGCCCTGTGCTGGTGTGGCTTCCTTTGACTCATCCCTGCTCCTCAATATTCCCTAACCCATATTCCTATAAGCAGCCCCAAAGAAATGCATTAGTTCACCAGTTGGACTTAAGTAGAATCGTCGCTTTGGTCCACTATGTGTTCTCCATCTGGGATGCGTGAACAGGTGTGTGTCACGTGAAAGGACTCTGGCCAGCTGAATTGTGGCGATCATGGCTCTGACAAACCTTGCCTTTCTCCCCCATTCCCTCTGCCTTGCTAATTCCTAATGCTAGTCGCCAAGGTCTATTCCCTTATACGGCCAATTCCTCCTACGGAGGCTGACTACCAAGGTCCAGGTATCAAAGTACTGAAGTCCAGCAATCAAAAGTCCTCTTTGTCTCACCTAATGAACATGCCCAATTAAAATTACACACCTCTTCCTAACACCGGGTTTCCCCTCGTACCTTTATAAACCGCCATTTTCCTATGGTCCACGTCTGTCCCCTCTCTATCCTGAGCCAGTCCTTTCTCCTCTGGGACAAACACCTTTTGGCATCTTCCTTGTTCCCTTCTCCTCCTTCCTCTTCCTCTATCTCCTGTCTTTGTCTCTTATTCCCTGCCCTTTGTACCCCTGAAGCAAATAAGTCTCCTTAGTGCTGAGAATTAGCCTTGGGATTCGTGAGCAGATACTTTTCATCGAGTCTCCCAAAGTTAAAACATCAAAAAGGTTCCAGAACCTTCCCAAACAGCACCACTAGCTGGGAAGCGTGTGTTCAAACACGCTAGTCCATGGCAGAGGTTTCAAGCCTCAGTGCACACATTAACAGTTCACTTAACCTGGCCTGTATCCCTGGTGTGGCTTGGGGAGGTGGAGGAAAGTGGGATCTGCATGAAATCAGTAAAACAAAGAAGCTTCCTGAAGCAGAGAGGCTCTGTAGCCTGGGCCGGAATGCCTCTTTAATCTAGATCTCTTCTGATTCTAGTAGAATATGCTCCTTCCTGCGTGCCCCCAACACTGCCCAGAGAACCTTCTCTGCAGTGGGCAACGGTAAATTCAGAGACTCATAACCGGGTCAGAGATGTGAGTATGATAATGTGACTGTTGAGTTCCCAGCCATAAACGGGACACCTACATCAACCTCGCAAAGGCTTGGGGAATGTTATAGAAGATGGGGGCAGCACGAACCTAGGAGACAGAGGCTAGGGAAGAGCACCGTGAAGTACTGTCCTCTGGAAATGACGTGGCACTGCACTCACAAACTTACCTGGGCAGCACTGAGCCAACAAGATCCTTCACCCTTCAGGAAGCCCTGATGGATCTGATGGGTTACCAAGTGAGAGTCCTCAAAAGGGGAAGGGCATGATGGCAGGCCCAAAGGGGCAGGGGAGAAGGAAAAGGAGGTGGGTATCATCGAGACCCATGGCGTACAGACCAATATAGACATGTGTTAAATTGTCAGGAAAAAAAAAAAAAACAAAAGGCTTTCCATTTTAAATTTACTACTTACACATTTAGGATTCAGTGGCATTAAATGTTCACACAGTTGTTCAGCCACCAGCACCTCCCCATCTCCATAACTCTCTCACCGTCCTGAACTGAAGCGCTATGTCCGTTCAGGACTAGCTGACCGTCTCTCTCCCCATTCCCGCCATGCAATTTTCTGTTTCTGTGATCCCGGTGACTTAGGGACCTTCTGTGTGTGAAACTGTGTCATGCGTGTTCTTTTATGGACGCCCTGCTCCTGAGGACTTTGTCCTCAAAATTCAACCGTACCGGAGCAGGTGTCAGAGCCGCCGTCCTTCCTAAAGCTGAATAATTTCTGCCACACATACATAGCACGCGGTGTCCATCTGTCAGGTTGGTGGGTATTCGAGTTGCCTTCGTCTTTTAAGTTCTGTGGCTAGAGCTGCTCTGGACATGGAAGAAAGCGGATCAGATGGGGAAGGAGATGGAGCAGGAGGGAGAAGTGGAGGAGGAAATGAAGGAGAGAGGAGGAGGAAAGGGAGAGAAAGACGATGTGGAGAGCTGGTGTGGAGGAGGACACCCAAGAGGGGCTGATCAAACAGGAGGAGGGAGAAGGGGGAAGGAGAAGGTAAGGCAATGGGGAGATGAGGAAGAGGATGGGTGGAGGGGAAGATGGAGGAGGGGATGAGGAAAAGAAAGAAAGAAAGAAAGAAGAGTGGAAGACAGAAGAGGAGGCTGAGGACGGGAGGAGGAGAATAAGGAGAAGGTCTCCGTAACAGTGAATAAACAACAAAAGTCTCAAAGGCACAATAAAGAAAGTGGGACTTAAGGATGCGACCATGGGTGGGAAACCTATTGCAGGAGGGATGGGCGCCTTGTCAGAAACAGCTTGTAACTCGAGGCCCAGAGAACGAGAAGGGTTCATCCATCCATGAAGATGTGGAGACCGAAAGGAGAGAGCGGTGAAGGAGAGTCGGTAAGCGTAAGGGTCGCAGAAGAACGGTCCACAGCCACATTCCAACCCTCATGGGCTGAAGGACAGAGGGGTCCTGTGTGTGAGGAGAGACACACACATGTCATTTAGAACAGCTAAGCCCAGGGTTGGCACAAAGACATGCTTTGGAAATGTGACAGTTGTTGAGGCTGGCTTCTGAAATGTGGGAGATAGCACAGCGTCCTGGAAGGGTAAACTTGGGAAGTCACTTGGACGGAGGGGTGAGCATGGGCTGGAATGCTCACCAGCCTGGCTCAGGAAGGTGGTGTTTGTGGAAACAATGGGCTTGGTGTCACTTTCCTCAGATCCCCTGATGCAGCCCTGAGCCACCCACCCACCTGTCAGGAAAGCAGCTGGACTTCAACACCCCCAAAACCCCCAACCCCAGCCCAGGCAGCACCACAGAACAACTGACTCTGTCTTATGTTTGGGAAAGAAGCAACCAAAGACATAAAGAAAAAGACAGAAGACAAAGGGAAGTAAGAAGGAGAGAGAGAGAGAGAGAGAGAGAGAGAGGGGGAGAGAGAGATTCAAAATACCTTAAGGGCTAGGGGGATAAATTAGATAAAGAGATGAGATAGATAGATAAAAAGATGATATTGATGGACAATTTAGTAGAAGATGATAGATAGATAGATAGATAGATAGATAGATAATAGATAATAGATGACAGACAGACAGTTTATAATATATAACAGATAGTTCTGTAACAGACAACCAAATCTTAGACCTCTCTGGAACCTTGGTTCATGGGTATATTGTCTGGGTCTATGTCTCTGTTCAACTTTTGAGTGGGCCCTATAGTTCTGTAAACATCTTTCCATCTTCAAACTCAGTCTACTTCCCCTCAAATCTCCTGCTAACTAGACCTTGCTCCCGCCGGACACCATTCCCTTCCACAGGTTCATACCTATGGAACACCTGTTCTTAGTCATGGAACACCTTTCAATGGTTCTTAGTCATGGAACACCTTTCCAGGTCCTTAGTCATGGAACACCCTTTCAGGTCTGGGCACCTTTTCCATGTGGAACTTTCTCCTTAGTCATAGTCGGGGTTCATTTCTCTGTCATGGAACACCTTTCAGGTTCTTAGTCATGGAACACCTTTTCTTAGTCCACCTTTCCAGGTCCTTAGTCCATGGAACACCTTCAAACATCTTAACCTTTCAAGGTCCTTGGTCATGGAACACCTTTCAGTCATGGAACACCTTTCAGGTTCTGCATGGAACACCTTTCCAGGTCCTTATCTCATTTCTCCTGTCATGGAACCTTTCCAGGTCCTTAGTCATCCCTTTCATTCTTAGTCATGACACCTTTCAAGGTCTTAGTCATGGAACACCTTTCCAGGTTCTTAGTCCTTGGTTTCCAGGTCCTTCATGGAACACCTTTCCAGGTCCTTAGCCTTCCTTAGGTTCCTTAGTCATGGGAACACCTTTCAGGTCCTTAGTCATGGAACACCTTTCAAGGTACTTAGTCATGGAACTCCTTTCCAGGTTCTTAGTCATGGAACACCTTTCCAGGTTCTTAGTCATGGAACACCTTCCAAGGTCCTTAGTCATGGAACACCTTTCCAGGTCCTTAGTCATGGAACACCTTTCCAGGTTCTTAGTCATGGAACACCTTTCCAGGTCCTTAGTCATGGAACACCTTTCAAGGTCCTTAGTCATGGAACACCTTTCCAGGTCCTTAGTCATGGAACACCTTTCCAGGTCCTTAGTCATGGAACACCTTTCCAGGTCCTTAGTCATGGAACACCTTTCCAGGTCCTTAGTCATGGAACACCTTTCAAGGTCCTTAGTCATGGAACACCTTTCAAGGTCCTTAGTCATGGAACACCTTCCAAGGTCCTTAGTCATGGAACACCTTTCCAGGTTCTTAGTCATGGAACACCTTTCCAGGTCCTTAGTCATGGAACACCTTTCCAGGTCCTTAGTCATGGAACACCTTTCCAGGTCCTTAGTCATGGAACACCTTTCCAGGTCCTTAGTCATGGAGCACCTTTCCAGGTCCTTAGTCATGGAACACCTTTCCAGGTCCTTAGTCATGGAACACCTTTCCAGGTCCTTAGTCATGGAACACCTTTCCAGGTCCTTAGTCATGGAACACCTTTCCAGGTCCTTAGTCATGGAACACCTTTCCAGGTCCTTAGTCATGGAACACCTTTCCAGGTCCTTAGTCATGGAACACCTTTCCAGGTCCTTCGTCATGGCCTCCCTTCCAAGGTCCTTAGTCATCGACCTCCTTTCCAGGTTCTTAGTCATGGAACACCTTTCCAGGTTCTTAGTCATGGAACACCTTTCAAGGTCCTTAGTCATGGAACACCTTTCCAGGTTCTTAGTCATGGAACACCTTTCCAGGTCCTTAGTCATGGAACACCTTTCCAGGTCCTTAGTCATGGAACACCTTTCCAGGTCCTTAGTCATGGAACACCTTTCCAGGTCCTTAGTCATGGAACACCTTTCCAGGTTCTTAGTCATGGAACACCTTTCCAGGTTCTTAGTCATGGAACACCTTTCCAGGTTCTTAGTCATGGAACACCTTTCCAGGTTCTTAGTCATGGAACACCTTTCAAGGTCCTTAGTCATGGAACACCTTTCAAGGTCCTTAGTCATGGAACACCTTTCAAGGTCCTTAGTCATGGAACACCTTTCCAGGTCCTTAGTCATGGAACACCTTTCCAGGTCCTTAGTCATGGAACACCTTTCCAGGTCCTTAGTCATGGAACACCTTTCCAGGTCCTTAGTCATGGAACACCTTTCCAGGTCCTTAGTCATGGAACACCTTTCCAGGTCCTTAGTCAGGGAACACCTTTCCAGGTCCTTAGTCAGGGAACACCTTTCCAGGTCCTTAGTCATGGAACACCTTTCAAGGTTCTTAGTCATGGAACACCTTTCCAGGTTCTTAGTCATGGAACACCTTTCAAGGTCCTTAGTCATGGAGCACCTTCCAAGGTCCTTAGTCATGGAACACCTTTCCAGGTTCTTAGTCATGGAGCACCTTTCCAGGTCCTTAGTCAGGGAACACCTTTCCAGGTCCTTAGTCAGGGAACACCTTTCCAGGTCCTTAGTCATGGATGGAGCACCTTTCCAGGTTCTTAGTCATGGAACACCTTTCCAGGTCCTTAGTCATGGAATACCTTTCAAGGTCCTTAGTCATGGAACACCTTTCAAGGTCCTTAGTCATGGAACACCTTTCAAGGTCCTTAGTCAGGGAACACCTTTCCAGGTCCTTAGTCATGGGACACCTTTCCAGGTTCTTAGTCTTGGAACACCTTTCCAAGGTTCTTAGTCATGGAACACCT
>NC_046169.1:1230803-1236447 GCF_011064425.1 Rattus rattus
TGTGTGGCTTCATAAAATTAATTTGGCAATGGTTTTTCTGTTTCTATTTTGTGTAATAATTTGAGGCATACTGATGTTAACTCTCTTTGAAATCTGGTAGAATTATGGGCCAAAACCATCTGATTCTGTTTTTTTTTTTTTTTTTGCTGTTGGAAGACTACTTTTCCTGAGTGCTTCTATTTCTTAGGCATTCTAGGTTTAGTTATACTGTTTATCTGATCGTGATTTGACTTGGACGCAGGGTACTTATCAAGAAAATTATCTGCATTTTTAGATTTTCTAATTTTGTAGAGCACAGATTTTTGAAATAAGACCTAATAATTCTTTGAATTTCCATGTGAAGGAAAAGGGAGAAATACTAAGTCCCCCCTTTTGTTTCTGATTTTGTTAATTTAGCTGTTCTCTCTCTGCCTTTTAGTTAGTTTGAATAAGGGTTTATCTCGATTGTTAAATTTCCCAAACAACTAACTCATTTTTCATTGATTCTTTGTACTGTTATTTTTGATCCTATTTTACTGCTTTAAGTCCTCAGCTTGATTATTTCTTGCCATTTCCTAATCCTGAGTGTGATTATTTCTTTTTGCTTTAGAACTTTCAGGTATACCATTAAGTTGTTAATATGTGATTTCCCCAATTTTTCTATGCAGGTACCTAGTCCTATGAACTTTCCTCTTAGATCCACTTAGGCTCACTTAGCATTTGTCTTAGTTGGGGTTTTATTGCTGTGCAGATATACCATGAGCATAATAACTTCTATAAAGATAAACATTTGCCTTTCCTACCAGGTCCACCTCAGGCACACCCAGCAGAGGGGAGTTCCATGGTGTCCCCGGACCTCCATTGTCTGGCCCTTGTCTGCCTTCCTGAGGAGGCCTGCAGGTTCCCAGAAACGTCCAGTTTAGATCCCTCCAAAAGAGATGTGCCTGTGAGGTCCATCTGGGTCCCTGCCAGCAGGGGTGAGCAGCATGGAACATGTAGGTCCATAGGGGACACAGGCAGCAGAGATGAGTAGTGTGCTATTCCCTGAGCTATATTGTCAGATGCATGGCCCTTGCTGCTCCCAGAGCCCCCTCCTCCCCAGAGGAGCCCTGCTGGCATCAGGATTGTCCAGCCAACACCATGGACAAACATACGGCCAAAGGTCTGTGTAATCAATAAGATCCAGGGCAGCATGGCACCACCAAAGCCCAGCTATCCTACCACAAGAAGCCCTGGATATCCCAGTGCACCTGAAGTACAAAACGATGACCTTACATCCAATCTTATAAAGATGATAGAGGTCTTTAGAGAGGAAATGAACAAATCCCCTAAATAAATACAGGAAAATACAATCAAATAGTCGAAGGAAATTAAACGAACTGTTCACGACCTGAAAATGGAAATAGAAGCATTGAAGAAAACACAAACTGAGGGAATTCTGGGGATTGAAAATATAGGAAGAGGACAGGAATTGCAGATGCAAGCATCACCAACAGAGTACAAGAGATGGAAGGGAGAATCTCAGGCGTAGAAAATACAATTCAAGAAATCAATTCATCAGTCAAAGAAAATGTTAAATCTAAACATTTCCTGACACAGAACATCCCAGAATTCTGGGACACTATGAAAATATCAAACCAAAAACCAAACCAAACCAAAGCAAAACAACAACAACAACAACAACAACAACAACAACAACAAGGAGATCAACAACAAACCAAAAAATCAGTTACAAGGCCCAGAAAATATTTTCAATAAAACTATAGAAGAAAAGAAATCCCCAACCTAAAGAAAGATACACCAATAAACATACAAGAAACCTATACAACACCAAATAGATTGGACCAGAAAAGAAAATCCTCTCATCACATGATAATCAAAACACTAACTGTACAGAATAAACAGAGAATATTCAAAGCTGCAAGGAAGAAAGGCCAAGCAATAATTATGCCAGATCTATTAGAATTACACCTGACTTTCTCACCAGAGACTATAAAAGTCTAAGGGTCTGGGCAGATGTCTTACAGAAGCTAAAAGACCACAAATGTTAGCTCACATTACTCTATCTAGTAAAACTTTCAGTCACTGTGGATGGAGAAAATAAGATATTCCATGATAAAAATTAAATCTAAACAATATCTATCAACAAATCCATCTGCCCCACAGAATATACTACAAGGAAAGCTTCAAAAAAAGGAGGCTAACTATACCCAAGAAAATACAGAAAATAAATAACAAAGGGACACACACACACACACACACACACACTACCACCACCAACATCAAAATAACAAGAATTAACAATTCTTGGTCATTAAATTCTTTCAACATCAATGGACTCAATTCTCCAATAAAAAGACACAGGCCAACAGAATAGATATGAAATCAGGCCCCATTCTTCTGCTGCATAAAAGAAACACACTTCAGCAACAAAGATAGACAATTTTTTCTGAGTAAAGGGCTGGGAAAAGGTTTTCTAATCAAATGGACCCAAGAAACAAGCTGGAGCAGCCATTCTAATATCTAATGAAATAGATTTTTAACCAAAATTAATCAAAGGAGAAGGAGGACACTTCATATTCATCAAAGGAAAAATCTACCAATGGTATACAGAACTAAACAGAATTTTCTTTTTTAAATTAAACTTATATTTATTTACATCCCAAATGCTGCCCTCTCCCAATGTCCTCTCATAGGGACCCTCCTTCCATACCCCCTTCCTTTCTTCTCTGAGAGGATGCCCCCACCTGTATCCCCTCACTCTGGTGCATCAAGTCTCTGCCAGCGTAGTAGCATCCTCTTCCTCTCAGGCCACACGAGGCAGCCCTGTTGGGGAACAGACACTACAGTCAGACTACAGCTTTAGGGGGAGCCTCTGCTACAGTTGTTGGGGCTCCACACGGAGACTGAGCTGCACATCTGCTGAAAGCGTTGAGGTCCTGTTCCAGCCTGTGTGTGTTCTTTGGTTGGTGACACAGTCTCTGAGCGCTCCCAGAGGTCCAGGTTAGTTGATTCTGTTGGTCCAGCCACGAGATTCCTCTCCCCTTCAGGGCCTCCAATCCTTCTCCTAACTCTTCCATAAGAGTCCCTGCCCTCTGCCCAGTGTTTAGCTGTGGGTATCTGCTTCTGTTTCAGTCAGCTGCTCTCAGAGGACAGTTGTGCTAGCCTAACAGAGAGTCTATTAATGTCAGGGATTGGTGTTTGTCCGTGGGAATGGGTTTGAAGTTGGAGGCCATTCCTTCAGCCTCTTCGCCCCTGCATTTTGTAGCATTTCGTGTTCTGATTCTAATTGTGTTAAAAAAAAGCAAAAAACAAAAAACAAAAAACAAACTCTGTCCTGAATGTAGGCTAAAAGAAGTCTGCCCACAATTGGCTCTGACTGGTAAATAAAATTGCCAACGGCCAATGGTTGGGCAGGGAGACAGAGGTGGGACTTGTAGATTTCCCGGACAAGGGATGAAGGAAAGAGGAAGGAGCAGAGTCGCCATGATGAGAGATCAGACTTAAAGGATCACGAATATGTAAGAATCCAGGAAAGTGGCCCCAGGAGCCACTCCTCCGATTGGGTCTAGGGTAGCAGAGATATAATATAGATTTATCAAGTATATTAATATACTTGATAAATATAGATATAATATATTTATCAAGTATTAATTCAGAAATACCAGAGGGGAGTGTGTGATAGTCACGAGGAGGTTTGGAAATGCCCAGCCATTGAGCTAGTTAAGGCTAGTGAATATAAAGACGCATGCGCATTCGCGTGCGTGTTGTGATTCCAGAGTTCTGGGGCGGGTGCAGAGCTGCGTGGACCTGCTGGGAGCATAGATCGGCTTTTAAATATTTACAGCTGCACATTTCTTTTGACCGGAGAAATTTTGGGTCAGAAGTTTCGAGGGTGGGTGGGTTGATGTCCTTACCCCTCCTCTAGGGGTCCTGCCTGGCTACAGGGTTTGGTCTCTTCCGTTTCCATGTCCCCATTGAGTCTGGGAGCCTTCTCCATTCCAGGTCCCATCCCCTCCCGCCCCCAATTCCTCTCTCCCCTTTCCTACCCAGTGCTTTCCGCCCTCTGCTTCCTATGACTACTTTATTCCCCCTTTTAAGTGTGATTCAAACATCCTCACATCCTTCTTGTTTAACCTCTTTGGATCTAAACAGGGCATTTTCAACAGTGGAATCTTTAATGGCCATGAAGCTCTTAAAGAAAAGTTCAGTGCCCTTAGTCACTAGGGAAATGCAAATCAAGATGACTGTGAGATTCTATCCTATGATCATCAGAACGGCTAAGATAAAAACTCAGTGATGGTACATGGCGGTGAGGATGTGAAGAAGGAGGAACACTCCTCCATTGCTGGTGGCAGTGCAGACTTTTGTACAACCACTGTGCCAATCAATTTGTCAGTTTTTCAGAAAATTGGGAATAGTTCTACCTCAAGACCCAGCTATACCACTCCTGGGCATATACCCAGAAGATGCTCCACCATCCCACAAGGACATGTGCTCAACTATGGTTATAGGAGTTGTATTCTTACTAGCCAGAAACTGGAAACAACCTAGATGTCCCTCAAACAAAGAACGACTAAAGAAAAATAGAGTATGTTTACACAATGAAATTCTACTCAGTTATTAAAAATAAGAACACCATGAAATTTTGCAGGCAAATGAATGGAACTAGAAAATATCGTCTCGAGTAAGGTAATCTCGAGTTAGGTAAGGTAAGGTAATCCAGGCTCAGAAAAATGCACATTATGTGTAATCACTTATAAGTAGACATTAGCCATAAAGTACAGGATAAAAATGCTACAAGCCACAGATTCAAGGAAGGTAAGTACAGGGAGGGCTTAGGGAGGATGCTTGAATCTCACTCAGAAGGGGACATAAAACAGACATTGAAGGTGGATGGAGGAATGTTGGGCCCTACCTTGGTGTTTCCCTCCCCCCTCGCTGAGCCTTTTAGCCTGCTATAGCAAGAAATTGTTTACACCCTTGGCAGCTGCTCTTAGCACCTGATTTGGGGCTGGGATTTTTCCATGGCACCCTTCCTCCCCACCGAGCCTTCCTGCTTGTTGTTGTTTAAGAAGTTGTTTATGCCCCTGATTGGGCCTGGAACTTTCATCACACAGACTTTTCCCTGTTTTCCTGGTTGGGATTTTCACCTGCCTTTGTTGTTTTCCCCATGGCTTTTTGCCTGTCAGCATATAAGGAAATCTCAGTAAAGCTCAGGGCACTCTTGCTGAAGATGGGTGGACCCATGTTTGTTTCAACTCGCAGAACCACGCCCCATCTTCATACACTGGCAACACAGGTGCCATAACAGGAGGAAGGGAACTAAGGGGGAGAGGGTGGGGAGGGGACTGGGTGGGGTTTGCAAAGAGCAAGGGAGGGCTGGGAGTGGGAAGGGAAGAGGGGAGGGGAAGCATCTCTGGGACTAGCTGGATAGTGGGATATGGGAGGCTGCAGGGAGTGTATGGGGCTGACTCTAGCTGAGAGTCCTACCATCAGGGAGGTGGGGAGGGGATTTAGAGACTAAAGTGTCTGCCTCCTGTAGCCAGGCAGGCCTTCCAGTGGAAGGAGGGTGACATCAACTCACCCACAGAACCTTCAACCCAAACTGTGTCCTACCTACGAGATGTGCAGGAATAAAGGTGGAGCATTCAAATGCTTTTTT
>NC_046169.1:1236547-1334047 GCF_011064425.1 Rattus rattus
CTTTCATACTCTCTTTAACTCTCTCTCTGCCCACCCATTCCCACCCTTCTACCTCCCTGTTTGCATGGCAACTTCCCTAGCCCAGTTCCTTGGCATCTGTGAATCTGCCTGAGAGCTGCCCTCAATAAATCTGCCTTCGTACTTTTAATTTGGCTTGAACTGGCTTATTTCATCAGGGGAGAAAACCTATTGTCTTGGTGCTATACTCTGATCGCACTAATAAAGGAAAAATAATTTGGCAGGCAACTTCTTTGCGGAAGGGGGGGAAAAAAAGGTGTACCAGAACCCATACAGGAAGAAAAGAAAAAAAAAAAAAAAAAAAAGACTGGGCGAGTTGCTTTAATTAGGATGTGAAAGAGAAACCCCTGGGTCAGACTGCGCAGTGTTTGGCAATTTCTTGCACCCAAGAGAGCAGGTGAGACTCAGAGGAGAATGACTTCCCCAACATAGCACATTAGGAGCATCTTTGTTTCCTCTTCTCCCAACACACTCTACTTCCTGCCTCCCCATGTCTCCTCTACAATCTCCTAAAGCTGGCCCTTTGCAGAGACAATAGCTAAGCCAGAGGGCACTCTGTCAGCTTCCTGGAGGGTGTTTTGAGAAGGAGCTGAATTCTAAAACCTTTAAGTTAGAACTAAATAAAATCCACATTTTCTCACTTTATGGGAGGTTAGGTGAAACAGCTGTCATATGTATTTGAACTTTACTCTAGACAGAAGCATTCCTGGTCCAGAGTTTCTAGGAATTGCCTAGAGGAATAAAGTGACTACTTGAGCTTTGGTAATGACTAAACACTGAGTAAGTGGCTATGAGGGAGAAGTCTGGGTTGCCTGATCCAAGATAAAAAGACAGGACACCATTGCCAGATTCAGAAAGGGAGCTGTAATTCAGATTGACATTGGGTCAGTAGATGTCTGATCTAAAAAACAAACAAGCAAACAAAAACAAAAAAAAACTATACTTTCCTTTTTCTTGTAGATACAAACACAAGCTTTGGTTAAACGTAACATTGAGAAAAACATTTTTATCAGTAAAAGCATCTCCCCACCCCTACCCCAAGCAACCACCTTTAAAAAGAGGAAAAGCAGGAACTGAAGAGATGGTTCAGTAGTTAGGAGCACTGACTGTTCTTCCAGAAGACCTGGGTTCGATTCCCAGCCCCCACATGGCCTTCACAACTGTCTGTAACTCCAAGATCTGATACCCTCACATAGGCATACAAGCAGGCAAAACACCAATACAAGTTAAATAAGTAAGTAAGTAAATAAACATGATTTTTCAAAAAGGAAAAAGATATTCCCTTGAATCTGCATGACAAACTGCACCCATTTACTTTAGCATGCTACTAAAGACATTTTCACATCTTAAAGAAACTGCGGATCATAAAGATTGGAGAGACCACCAACACAACTCATCAAAGTCAAATGAATTAAAGCAAGTGTTTTCATTCTTGTGTAAGGGCTGCTTCCTCCTAAGGCAAGGTCTTGAATGTAAGGAAGACAAGGTTTTTGTAGCTCAGGGGAAAGGAGTTTCCAATTTGGGGGGTGGGGGGTACAAAATACACGGGGTTTCAGGTACAGAACATAAACATACGTTACTCATAAAGATCTTCTGAAACAATGACATGGTCGCAAGATGGTCGTAACATGGTAGCCATAACAACAGGTAGCCATAACAACAGGTAGTCATAACAACAGGTCGTCAGTCACAATAACCTTTTGAAACAAAGTATGGTTGTCGTTCCTGGAACAAGCCCTACAGAACCATTTGTAGTTAAGGTTAAGGGGGGAGCATAGCCCAATCCTTGAAAAACAGAGGTTTAATCATAAACAAGAATAAACCTCGTACCTAGCTATATTCATTTTAACTGTGTACTAAACTATTTTTGGGCATGCCCCGTCAAAATGCCCCTGCAGATTTACAATGTTATTTATTTACTTCGTGTGTACAAGTATTTTGCCTACATGCTTGTATTTGTATCGTGTGTGTACCTGGTGCCTGCGGAGGTCCGGAGGTCCAAAGACCACATCAGATCCCTGGAACTGGCGTTAGAGGTGGTTGAGAACCATCCTGTGAGTGCTGAGAATCAAGCCCGGGTCCTCGGCAAGAGCAGAAACCACTGAACCACCTCTCTAGCCTCCAAACTGAGTATTTTAATGATGTATTAAAAGGTCTGATACCGCCTTATAAACTTGGTGACTCTAAACGTACTAAAACCTATTTAAAACAATTACTTTAGTGTTGCAGTAGACAATTTTTTTATTTTTTTATTTTTTATTTTTTTCGGAGCTGGGGACCGAACCCAAGGCCTTGAGCTTGCTAGGCAAGCGCTCTACCACTGAGCTAAATCCCCAACCCCTGCAGTAGACAATTAACCTCTTTAATCACCTTGGCGGGGGCAGAGGTGGCAGCAACACCACTACCCGTCCCAATGTTCTGGATTCCTGAATCTCACACACACACACACACACACACACAGCCTTATATTACATTAATCAGCTCAATGACTGGGTCACTCCCAAATATCCACATGGCTAGCACCTCCCCTCCGATATTCCTGAGTTATTACTTCCTAAAGTCTATATTCCATCGTTGTTACCTTAGACTGAGTGTGCGTAGAAGGATCCTGGAGCCACTCTTCCCCGCTCTTTCAAGATTGCTTAGCTCTCTCTTCTACACCTCTCAGGCCTGGTCTTTTTCCTTTCCTGGCACAGCGTTTCTAAATCTTCCTTCTCTTGGTTCCCTTGCCAGCGAATCCTAAAGTCCCGCCTCTGTCTCCCTGCCCAGCCATTGGCTATTGGCAACTTATTTACCAATCGAAATCAACGGGAGGCGGGGATCCTCAATGTCTTACTTGTGGATTCTGCGATTTTGGGAACCAAATAAACATAATACAACCCAATCAACATAATACAAGCGTTAAGCCAAAGCCACAACACTTTAGTAAATCAAAAGGCTTTGTTTATATAAAACCACATTCCTTAGAATCATAAAATCAAATTTCATTGAGCTATAAAATTTAATTATATAAATTAATTATATAATTATAATTATGCATCCATAGAACCTGAGTTTCATTCTCAGCATCCACAGGTCAGCCCACAACCAGCTCTAAGTCCAATTTCAGGGGATTTGATGACCTCTTCGGGCCTCCAAGCACACCAGGTAACACACATGGTATGGAGACAGACAAACACCCACCCACATAAAATTAAATTTTAAGAGTTTTTAATTATCTGACTTGTTTTCATGAATTTCTTAATATAAAACTGTTCAATGTAAGGTTTAATGAATCGATATGTTTACTAAAGATCCCATTAAATTTCCTTTTCAGGGTAAGGATTACAGGAGATACAAAGTCAATAAACCATACCATTCAATCAAGGGCATGTACAGAAGACATGGGGAAGGACTGAAGGACCCAAACCCCACAGGAAACCAACAGAAACAACTAACCTGAACCCCTGGGAGCTCCAAAGAACATACACAGGCTGGAACAAGGACACACACACACACACACACACACACACACACACACACACACACGCATAGCTCAGTCTTAGTCTTTATGGCTGACTTGTCTGGCCTCAGTAGGAGAGGATGCATCTAATATAACAGAGATGTCATAGGCCAGGGTGGGGGGGATGCCCAAGGGGCCCCCGTTCTCTCAGAGGAAAGGGGGAGCAGTGTTTGGGATATAGATAGATAGATAGATAGATAGATAGATAGATAGATAGATAGATAGATAGATAGAAGATAGATAGATAGATGATAGATAGATATCATTCAAAACCTTGGTTTTAAAACTAAATGTAGCTGTGCTGGGCATGGTGTCCCATCTCTTTAATCCCAGCTCTCAGAGATAGAAACAGGAAGAGCTCAATGAATTCAGGTCAGCCTGGGCTACATAGTGAGTTCCAGGACAGTCAAGGCTATGTAGAGAGACCCTGTCTGAGAAAACAACAATCTATGCTATGAATGTGCGAAAGCTCTGGTCATGATGTTATTTCCCTGATCTTTGCGTCCATTCTGGTTCTACAACATGGTCTCTCTCGCTTGAGGACACTGACTGAAAGATACATGTCCGTGCTCCGAATGCTTTCTGTTGGATTGCTCTGCTCGGTGCTCCAAATCTCCCCATTCCCAAGTCTGAGGTGTCCAGGTACACGTGCATAAACAGAAGCACTTGTAGGACTTCACGGATGTTTTCAATGACTGCCTCTTTGAAATAAATGAACCGATCAACACATAGGTTTTCTGGGTCCACATCTTTGATAGGCTTATGTAAGAGACAATAATGAGCAAATTTTAATTGTCACTTTTAAAACCTGCTTCAAGGCTTACAAAAATACCTTACTTTTTACAGATAATCTTAACGCATTATATCACAATGTATTTGAAATAATTATTCATCTCTGGTTTTAATTGTTTGCTTGTTTGTTCAATGATTCTGTTTTTGAGTCAGGGTCTTACAACAAGGTCCTGAATGTCCCAGAACTCATGAAGTAGACCAGGCTGGTCTTTAACTCACAGAGATCTGACTTCCTCTGCCTCGGAAGTGCTGGGATTAAAGGTAGGACCCACCCTGACTGACTGTGTTTAGTTTTAAACAAAGATAAAGTACTTTAGGTAAATACTTGTTAAATAATTAACACACTCAAGACAAAAGTAAACAGGTGACTCAGGAGGAATCCAGTACAGGTCACTCTTTACCCTGCTTTTGATGTCTCAGACCCTAAGAGAAGTGATCGGTTTTCGTTTAAAGAAAAACAATTTCAACATGTCTTAAATTTTCAATTAATAACTAATTTAAATTAATTTATAAAAAAACACTAATGTATCACCTGTATTTATAACTGTAAATATTTGAAGACACCATATATATTTTTTCTGTGTGTATGATACAGCTTCCTGTGTTCTCACTTAAAATAACCTGATTTAAAATATTTTCCGGGCTCAGTGGTTAAGAGCACCCGACTGCTCTTCCAGAGGTTATGAGTTCAATTCCCAGCAACCACATGGTGGCTCACAACCATCTGTAATGGGATCTGATGCCCTCCTCTGGTGTGTCTGAAGACAGCTACAGTGTACTCATACGTAGAATAAATAAATAAATCTTTAAAAAAAAATAAAATAGGGTTGGGTATTTAGCTCAGTGGTAGAACACTTGCCTAGCAAGCACAAGGCCCTGGGTTCGGTCCCTAGCTCCGGAAAAAAAAGAAAAAAAATAAAATAAAATATTTTCCAAATGTTATAAAATAATAAAGATTAAAAAAATAATATTTTTGAAAAATTATTATTAATATTATTAATAGTTTATATTTTGAAAAATAAAATATAAAGGATATAAGATATATTGTTTTGGTAAAGAAGATTAAAGAAAAATGCTTTGGGATGAGAAAGGACTTTGCACAGTAAGATACAGATGGCTCTGGAACGGAACCAGATGCAAATGATGTCAGATCAAATTAAGATTATGTTTTAGAAAGATCGTAAAACTAAAACGTACAGAAACTGGATATAACTAAATTGTGTATAAAATAATGGTTCTTAACTTAAGGTCGAGATTCAAAAGCCGAAATTGTAGAAATTCGGTGGCTCTCACTCCCAGCCCCATGCTCCCGGAAATAAGACTCCGACACAAATACATATTTACAAACACCTTGGCCATATAATAGCGAGGCTCTTCTCTGACTAGCTCATAATTTAAAGTAACCTATTAGGGTGACCTTGGCTGTGACTCACTATACTGGGGATATGGAACCTGAAAAGGACACCTTCTGTAGTGAGACAGGAACCCCAGTGGAGCAATAGAGGCACCACAAAACTTTCAACCCAAAATTTATCCTGTCCACAAATAATGCAGGCACCGGGAAGGGGCAGAGACTGAGGGAATGGCCAACCAATAACCGACCCAACTTGTGATCCACCCCATGGGCAAGCATGGATCCCTAATGCTAGGAATGATAATCTGTTCCGCTTGCAGAGAGGAGCCTATCATGGTTGTTCTCTGAGAGGCTCCACCCAGCAGCTGACTCGGACAGATACACTCAGAGTCAAACAGTGATGGAGCTTGTGGTCTCACAGAACAGGAGGAAGGAGTGCAGGCCCCGAGGGGATAGGAACTCCACAGGGAGACCAAAAGAGTCAACTAACCTGGACCCTTGGGGGTTCGCATAGTCTGAACCACCAACCAAAGAACACAAATGGGTTGGACCTCGACCTCTCCACTCCTGTGTAGCAGACGTGCAGTTTGACCTTCATGTGGGTCCTGAACAACTGGAGTGGTGGCTCTCCCAAAAGCTGTTGCCTGTCTGTGGGATTTGTCCTTCTAACTGGGCTTCCTTGTCTGGCCTCAGTGGGAGAGGAAGCACCCAGCCTCACAGAGACTTGAAGTGCCAGGGGGAATAACGACACACATATCCCACCTACCCACCCCTGCCCAGGAGAAAGGGAGGGGAGATGCGGGAAGAGCTATGGAAGTGGGTAATCAGGAGGGGGACAGTATGTGGGATGTAAAATGAATAAGTTAAATAAATTCAAATTAAATTAAAAAAAATAAAACCCATTTATTCTAATCTACATTCTGCCACATGGCTGTGGTCAGGTACCTTATGCCTGTCTCTTCATGTCTTTCCAGGTGAATCTCCCACTCCTGACACTATCCCAGGAAGTCCCACCTTCCTCTCTCTATTGCCCAATCACAGACTTAGCCTTTTGTTGACTAACTTGGGAAGCAAAGTTTGCACAACAAAAGCGGGTGTTCTGTTTGTCCAAGAGCAAGCCCATCTTGCAGTTATAGCATTTAGCGTTTGAACACCTAGCATCACCAGATCAATCTGACTCCATTTTAAGATTAGAAGCCATCTTGTTACAAGGTCAAAATAGGTTCATTCCTGTTTTCTATGGATTGGATTGGACCAAGTCTTGACCCAGTTTTTAGAAGTTGACATGTTCCACACCCAGCATCCTGACTGCCACCCCAATGATGCTCTGCCAAGTTCCTTGGAAATTCCTTGTGGTTTTATTGTTGTTTTGTTTTGTTGGGGTGACGGGTTGGGGGTTGCTATATAAGCCTCACTATTTTTCTATGATCAATTCCATTTTCTGAGATCCCACTTTATGGAGATAGCCCTGTGTGACAGAAAATAAAGCCTCCTTAGTTTGACCAAAGAATTTGGGTGATGGGCTTTCTCTTGTTCAGTAGAATTAACAGAGATGACATTAATGTTTGACTCTGTCCTCAATGGTGTTTTTCTTAAGTGGTGATTAAAAAAAAAAAAAAGACTTTAAAACAAGAGCTGTGCCCTGTTCTTTACTGAATGTGACTTTTAAAATCTGTGGTTAGATTTTATTTTTAAATATTTCCTTTGTTTCCCCCATTGGATAAAGCATGTGCTTGTTGGACAACCAGTCATTGCCTTCACCGTGAGAGAAGTTCTGGTTAGAAAATTATTCCTGATTTAGCTCAGTGGTAGAGCACTTGCCTAACAAGCGCAAGGCCCTGGGTTTGGTCCCCAGCTCCGTAAAAAAGAAAAAAAGAAAAAAAAATTATTCTTATTTGAGCATTCCTACTAAGTTACATGCTAACTGGGAAATTCATTTTGATGGACAAGTTTTTAAATCTCTTTATAGAATTAGGCTTATTTAGTAAACAATTAGGCTTATTAGTAAACTAATAATTATCGAGATAAAATTATCGAAACTATAGTTGGGCTTTCTTTTCAGATTTGCCCCTTTGGGAGCCTGGAGAGATGGCCCAGGGGTTAACAGCACCGGTTGCTCCTAGATTCCATTCCCAGCACCCACATGGTGGCTCGTGGTCATCTGCATCCCCAGGAAACCCAACACCCCCTCCAGGCATCCTCCAACACTGCACACACGTGATACACAGAATTAATAATACATGCAAGCCAACACCCACATTCACAAAATAAAAATAAAAAATTGAATAAAAGATGTTCTCCTTTTAGAAAACCCCCACCATCTCCACATAAAATAAATACTCGACAGCCTATAAAAAGTCAAATGAAAACCATGCTTGCCTCTACTAAAGAATTATAAATTAGTCTTCCTCGAAGGCTAAGGAAAAAGAACATCACATTAAAGACTGAGGAAAAAGGACTTCACCCAGATACTTCTCGTCCCCAGATTCCCAGTGATAAACTCATGGATTCATATCAAACCCACCAGTTGATTTCACCCGACAGGAATTCCACGTGGACGTCAGGAACGCTTGGTCATACAGGTCTTCAGCACCAGCTAAATAAACGCTTCCGTCATATTTTATGTTAAATGCTTTCCATTATTTATATTTTTAAATTCTATATGACTGATATTTAATATTTCACCTGGCATATTTGTAAGAGATAAAGTAATGGTAGTCTTTGTTTTACTGAAGCTATAAATGAGGGTATTATGCCCTTTCATTAAATATGCTTTGGAACCTCTACCGTACTCAAAAAATAATTTTCATGTTTAAAACATTCATGTGTTTTCACTATCTTTGCTTTGATTTTTTCCTCATTATTCAGTATAATTTGGATTTTTTTTTACTCTAGTTTTTAAATTGACAAAAACTTATTTTTAAGTCTTCCATCCATTTAGGGCTAACAATATTTAAAATCCGAATTCTTAGAGCTTTTGCTCTAAAAACAAACTTTTTTCCTATTAAAAAAATATATTAGTATCCAAGGTGTCCAAAGTACAAGTAAAAATCAATTAAACAATTATTATATTCTAGCGCGGTGGCACAGGTCTTTAATCCCAGCACTCAGGAGGCAGAGACGGGCAGATCCCTATGAGTTTGAGGCCAGCCTGGTCTCCATAGTGAGTTCCAGGCCAGCCAAGACCATAGGAAGTTCACATGGATAGAACTTGTCTTAAAAACAGAAAACAAACAAACAAAACAAATATCCCCAGTGTTTGTATTTTTCTAATAAAAAGGAAGTGGGCGGTACCACAGCACCTCCTATTAACCCACTCCCGTTTCTCTTCATTTTAAGTTTTGTTTTATGTGCATGCGTGTTTGCCCCATGTGCACTATTTGTGCAAAGTGTCCTCAGAGGCCCAAAGAGAGCGTTGCACCTCCTAGAGCTGGAGTTACAGATGGTGCTGAGCCCCCACGTAGACACTGAGAATCAGCGGTCCCTTCACCGCTGAGTCCTCACTTCGGCCCCATTTTCATTTCTAGCCATTAAAATAAAAAGCAAGATCTTTACGCCTCCAAGGACTACAGCATTCTGATTCCTAATGGATCTGGACTGTTGTTTCTCTCCGTGTTATTAATACCTGGCACATAAGAGTGCTTAAAAGAGAGTGTTTTAAAATGTCATGTTGCTGTCTATGATTCCATGATATGGTTTTCCATGCACTGAATTCCAAACTGAGTCTGCCGTAAGGCCAGAGTGGTAAGACAGATCTTGTCGGCGTCCACAGATAAGACCAGATAAGAGCGAGCATCACTCTTTCCTAGAGAGATTGCAGCCAGCGCACATGACGTGACGGCTATAAGACCAAGCTGAACCAAAGAGGAGCTAAAATTCAGGGAACCGCAGAGTGGTCCCAGCTTTTCAGAGCACTGTTGGCTCTTGCCGAGGATCCAGATTCAATTCCCAGCATCCACAGGGAAGGACAAAAACTGTGTAACTTCAGCTCAGGAGAATCCGAGATGCTCTTCCTGCTTCTGAAGGCACTGCACACGAGTGCTGCATAGACTGACGTGCAGCAGAACACTCACACACATACAATAACACAAACCTAAAAGAGTTTTAAAGAAAAGTTAAAATTCAAAGACGATAGGTTTTTTTAAAGATTTATTTATTCATTTATTATATATAAGTACACTGTAGCTGTCTTCAGACACACCAGAAGAGGGCATCAGATCCCATTACAGATGGTTGTGAGCCACCATGTGGTTACTGGGAATTGAACTCAGGACCTCTGGAAGAGCAGTCAGTGCTCTTAACCACTGAGCCATCTCTCCAGCCCCACAGCAGATTTTTTAAATGCTCTAATGTGGATGGGATGATTCATAGAATACAAAAAGCTATAAATACAGGAGAAACATACAGTCAATCTAGCTTTTCTAAATATGGGAACTTGGGTTATTTAAAATGCATGTTTTCTCCATTAGACCAGACAATGTTCTTGATTATTTCAATTTTAGACATAATAACCCAACTATATGTTATGTGTAAATATTACATCAGATATAGAATATAAAGGATGAGAAAAATCACAATGGCTAAAAGTTTTTATGTGATTAGGGGGGGGTTGTTTTGTTTTGTCTGTTTTGGGTTTTTCAAGCCAGGGTTTCTCTGTGTAGCCTTGACTGTCCTGGAACTTGATCTGTAAACCAGGCTGGTCTTGAACTCAGAGGTCTGCCTGCCTCTATTCCTGAGTGCTGGCGTTAAAGGCATGCGCCACCACTGCCCAACTAGGAGTTTCTCTTGTAATAGTCTTCTCAGCTATCCCCCTCTCCTAAAGACTTCTGGCCTCAGCTCACATCAGATTCTAGGGATGAACCTTCCTAGTTATGTGAACATATTGTAATTAATAAGTTGTATGTGACCTCTGTGTACACAGGAATATGATGCTTGACCAACAGGGGGCAGTATGACTGAGGATCCCTGAAAAGAAGCTGTCAGTCACATAGAGAGATCATAGCAACTGCAGGTCCAGAGCCCAATTACAATTTGTCTTGAGCCATCTCTGGCCCACTAAATAGCCACTCCATGCTCACTTTGTACAATACCTAATCTTCTACCTAACAAGATAAAGATCTTTTAGGTATATATTAACTTAACAAGACTCTGGTTTTCCTCCAATCAAAGGGTAAAGTGCTGTCAGATAGCATCTAAAGCCTATAGCAAATGTCTTCCCTACCTACCTGACGTCTCCACCGAGATATTCGAAAAGCACCTTGACCCGTTACTGTATTGGTCATTCTTGATCTGCACTGTAAAAGGTTCAGGAAATTACCATCTCGTTGACACATGGCATTTGAGATGACCTAAATCGATGTTCCTGGGCCATGGTCACACATACCTAGCTACAAGCTGAACAACTCTATCTTCTCCCTTTGGAAGTGAGAGCTGTGTGTTTGTGTCTTGGGTCACCCTGCCCATCGTTTTATCCTGACTTACTTCTTTCCTTCTTGTTTGTTTTCTAATTTCTTTTGGGGGGGGCGTATTTTTGGAAGGAGGGGGTGGTGGTGGAAGGGGCTTGCCAAGGATCAGGGGCAGGGCTTCCTTTGTGCTAAGCAAGTAGGCTGCAACTGGGCTACACCCCAGCCCTGAATGAGATTGCCCCATGCTCTCACAGCTTTTGCATCCATCCCACAAGGTGGAAGGAGAGACCTAACTCCCCCATATTGTCCTCTGGCCTACACACACACACACACACACACACACACACACACACACAGAGAGAGAGAGAGAGAGAGAGAGAGAGAGAGAGAGAGAGAGAGAGATACATACATACGTACGTACATACATACATACACACATACATAGAGATAGATGTAATTTTAAGAATTGGGAGAAACCTAGTAAGGAATGAGGGAATGAGGACCTGGGCAGTGAGGCACTCCCGCACCTCCAAACACTCTAACCATTGTGGCCGGAGATCTGAGACCCAGACAGCAACATCAAGATTAACATAGGAAGGAAGCCAGTAGGAGATGGAGACTGAAGTCCTTCCCTGGGCTTTCTCCAAGGAATGAAGAAAATTAAAAAGCCCAGGATACCCAAAACTCAAAGGGCAACACAGCATTTTTCCGCACGACTCTTCCCTCAGCTCACTGGCCCCTGCCATCCTGGGGAGTCCACTCCCTTCCTTAATTATCCGAGGCTATTTCTTATTCTAGCCAAGTGTTCCTGTAATTTTTTTCTATCCTGGGATGCAAGAAAATTTCAGCCATTGCCCTCTGAGTCCCAATCCTTATCTACAGCATCAAAGAACCTGGCAATTGGAGGCCAATTTGTTTTGTATGACACGGCAATGCCCCATCCGAGGGGCAGAGGAACGGAAAGAAGAGTAAGACAGGGAGGCAGACAGGTGAGGGACAGCAAAGAGTGAAGGGGGTGTATTGGTGGCTACTCTTGGCTGGCAACTTAACTACATCTGGAACTAAGTGAAACCCAAGAGGTGGGGTATGTGGGTGAGGGGTTTTTCTTGATTGGATCTTTTGGAGTGGGAGGTCTACCTGGAATCGGGACCTCACCTTCTGGTGGCAGCCTATACAAAGGACATGGAAGAATGAAGCTTCCTCTGTCTTTGCCTGCATGTCCTGGTCCTTGCTAGCAAGTCCATTCCTTCACTGTCACCTAGGCCGATTCCTCCCAGATTCCAATGTCTACTGAAGACCACCCAAGACATTAAACGTCATGGACTGAACAATGAATGGTGTTCAGTTAGGGTTTCACTGCTGTGAACAGACACCGTGACCGAGGCAACTCTTATAAAACCAACATTTAATTGGGGCTGGCTTACAGGTTCAGAGGTTCAATCCATTATTGTCAAGGCAGGAACAAAGGTGTCATCCAGGCAGGCATGGTGCAGGAGGAGCCGAGAGTTCTACACCTTCATCTGAAGACTGCTAGCAGAATACTGGCTTCCAGACAGCTAGGATGAGGGTCTCAGAGCTCATGCCCACAGTGACACACCCACTCCAACAAGGCCACACCCACTCCAACAAGGCCACACCCACCCCAAGGCCACACCCACTCCAACAAGGCCACACCCACCCCAACAAGGCCACACCCACCCCAACAAGGCCACACCCACCACAACAAGGCCACACCCACTCCAACAAGGCCACATCCACTCCAACAAGGCCACACCCACCCCAACAAGGCCACACCCACCCCAACAAGGCCACACCTTCTAATAGTGCCACTCCCTGGGCCAAGCATATATAAACCATCACAACTGGATTCTTGGACTTTCCACTGGTAGACAGCCAGTGTTAAATTAGCTGGACCATAGCCTATAAACCACCCTAATGTATATTTATATCTATCTATCTGTCTGTCTATCTACCTATCTCTACATAGATATAGGTATTATATAGAGGGAGATATTGCTCATAGATATACATATTCATTCTATCAATTCTGTCCCTCTAGAGGATCCTGATATTAGTTAACCCTGACATCGAGAGAGAGAGAGAGAGAGAGAGGGGGGGGAGATGGGGGAAGAAGGGAGAAGAAGGGAGGGAGTTGGGGGAGGGGAAGAGAGAAGGCAGTGGTGCACAGAGCCTCCATCTCTACCCTCACAAGCCCACAGCAGTAGCAGAGAAAACGGGAGTGACAGGGTGAGAGCCAGAATGAATGTTGTCTTTCGACAAGGTCCTCACGTAGCTAACCACAAACTCACCGTGTAGCTAAGGGTGACTTTGAATGTCTGATCCTTCCGCCTCTGCCCGCAACTGCTGGCATTTCAGGTGTGCACCACTGTGCCGAGTTTATGCAGTGCCGAGGACAGAACCGTGAGCTCTGTGCGTGCCAGGTAAACATCTCCAGCCCCTCTCGATACATTTTTGTTTGTTTGCTTGTGACCAGTTCTCACTATATAGCCCTGGCTGACCTCCAACTTACAGAGCTCTGCCTGCCTCTACCTCCCAAGTGCTAGGCTGAAGGCATGTGCCACCAAGACATTTTTACCCAGGAAGGTGTCCGTGTTGGTTTTTCATCAACTTGACAAGAGCGGAGTCATTGGGAAGATGGGAACCTCAACTGAGAAGATGTCCCCACAGTTTGGCCAGCAGGCAAGCCTGGGCTGTGTTTTATTGATTGATCATTGATGTGGGAGGGCCCAGTTGTGGGCGGTGCCACTCTGTTGAGAGTCAGACTGACCCAAGGCTTTCACAGAGGCCCTCATGAAAGGATAAAGGGCACCTAATTCTGTGTTCTTGCTGGGGCAGACTTGGCAAGGCCAGGCTGGAACTGGGGCCCCTGGCCTGGAAGGGCTTAAGGGTTCAGTTCCTGAGAACCTGGCTTTCTCCCCTGAAGGGCTGTGGTTATCAGTGTCTGAAGTACCCTGTGTTCTCTTTGCCAATGTTGCTTGGCTGAGCTCTCTGCTGACCTCGGCCCAATCTCCCCTGCAAATGGAAGAGAAGATACTGTTCTCCTTAGTACACTCGCTTGGAATCAGTCATCGGCTTGCTCAAGACGTCCAGTCCGAGCTATCTGTCTTCTTTATTTCTCGTCCTCCGTCCTCCCCCTTGATGCCTTGGCTTTTGAGACCTTTATTCCCGTATGTTCAGGTCACAACTCCTGGACAGGAGGAAAGGTGCTATAAGAAAGGAGGTCAAGCAAGCCTTGAGAACAAGCCCATAAGTAGAGCCTCTCCGTGGCCTCGGCATCAGTCCCTGTTTCCATTCCCCACCCTGTTTGAGTTCTTAACCCGACCTCCCTTGATGACGAAGTGTAATATATAAGTCTATGCTCAAATAAACCCTTTCCTTCCCAAGTTGCTTTTGGTCATGGTGTTCCCTCACAGCCTTAGAAACCCTAACTACCACAGTCTCTAAGAGGGTCTGCCCACTGCAGCCTCCAGGAGACAGTGTGTTACAGAGCCTTGTCTCACCTCTTCTTAGCTTCTGCTTCCGCAAAGTGGGCCACAGAGGACCTGCCTCTCAGGACACCCACAAAGATAGAGGAAGAGAGGATGGGAGAACCCACATATAAGGCACTCAAATCGCTCATAAGCAGCCATGGAGAGTGGCTTTAAGTCATGAACCTTGAATTATAAAGACATGAAGTTCCCAGTTATATTAAGACATGGTTTTCCTGTTGAGGCTCTTGAGTCTTCTGTGGTTTCCCTGGCAGTCCAGGAATGGCAGAGGGGGTGGGGTGGGTCCTCAGTCAAGAGTCACAGGGAGGAAGGTCCTGCTGTCCCCAACCTCCAGTAACTCCCTGACCTGGAAAACCAGTCCTTGAAGACTTGGGTTTTGTCAAAAACAACCCCTTTGGGGGAAAGGACCTTTAGCCACTGCGTGTGGGAATATAAACTTTTGCAGCCACTGTGGGGGTCAGTCTGGAGGCCCCTCAGAGGGTAAAAATAGCCCTGCCATGTGACCCAGATACATCCTTCCTGCACTGAGACCCTGCCCCAAAGGAATGAGCAGGGAACCAGAAATGAGGACACTTAACGCCCTCTACTACCCACTTCACAGGACTGTGCACATGTTAGCACACACATATACACATGCACAAGTATACACACACACACACGTCCTCATATGCTGTGTGCAGCATGTGTGCAAATTAGAGAAGAGGGTGCCAATCCTCACTCCTAGGGGTCCCCTTGTTTGTCACTGTCTGGTGGCTGTCTGGGGCTTCTGAGGACATGCCTGCCTCTTACAGTAGGAGCCTGGGATTGCAGACGTGTATTACACCGTGTGGCCTCGACGTGTGTCCTGAAGATATGAACTCAGGCCACTAGACTGAACGACAAGTGACTTACCCACTGACCCATCTCTTACCCATCTCTCCAGCCCAGTGGTTTTGGAGGAGTCGTTTCAGGTTTTTGTTACAGTGTATTTATTTTATTCAGGAAGATGGGTGTTGAATGCTATTGTGTGTCTGTGGAGGTCAGAGGGCAATTTGAGGCAGCTCCTTCTCACCTTCTACCATCCGGTCCCAGACACTCGGGTCGACAGACCTCACGACAGCCATCTTTACCCAGTGAACTCTCTCCCCGGCCCCCAGTGGTTCTTACTATTTCATTTTTGTTTGGTTTTGTTTTCTCCTCCTCTTCCTTCCTCTCTTTCTTTCTTTCTCTCTTTCCTTCTTTCTTCCTTCCTTCCTTCCTTCCTTCCTTCCTTCCTTCCTTCCTTCCTTCCTTCCTTTCTTTCTTAGACAGGGTTTCTCCAAGTAAACAGGTTCACTTTGTAGATAGAGTACACTGACCTAGAAACCCCCTACCTGTGCCTTCTGAGTGCTGAGTTAAAAGGCATGCGCCACCACCGTCTGGCAGAAAGTTATATATGAAACAGACATCACACAATCCCAAGGCACAGGTGTGGGCTTCTACAGGGTGTCTCATTTAGCTGTGTCTTCAATTCATATAGACATATCAGTGCACACACACATGTGTGTATATGCCTATACATATATAAATGATCTTGTGGTTTTCTAAGTTATATTTCTCAAATGATATAATTAATAATAAGGTTTAAAGATTAAGCAAAGCTTAAAATGTAAATAACATTTAAAAATTAAGTACAACATATTAACTGCTTTACTTAATACATTTCCATTTGTAAATGAAGTTGTGAGAGTTTAATGAAGTATATTGTTCAGATGCAGGGTTGAGAGGAGTGCTGGTATGGTAAAATTCAAGATTTTAGACATTTTGGCCCTAAGTAAGCACCATTTCTTTTTTGCCTTATTATTTTCGTTTTGATTTTGACACAAGTTCTCCTTTTGTAGCCCTGGCTGGCTTAGAACGAGCTACGATAATCACACTGCCTCAAACAGGAAGATGGCCTCTGCCTCTGCCTCTGCCTCTCTGTCTCTCTGTCTCTGCCTCGGCCTCTACCTCTCTGTCTCTCTATCAATGCCTCTGTCTAGGCGCCCCTCTCTGCCTCTGCCTCTGCCCCTCTCTGCGTCTCTGTTTTTCTGCCTCTGCCTCTGCCTCTGCCCCTCTGCCTCTGCCTCTGCCCTCTGCCTCTGCCTCTGCCTCTGCCCCTGCCTCTGCCTCTGCCTCTGCCTCTGCCTCTGCCCCTGCCTCTGCCCCTGCCTCTCTCTGCCTCTGCCTCTGTCTGCCTCTGCCTCTGCCTCTGCCTCTCTCTCTCTGCCTCTGCCTCTGCCTCTGCCTCTGCCTCTGCCGTCTCTCTCTCCCCCTCCCCCCTCTCTCCCCCTCCCCCCCCCCCTCTCCATGCCCCTCCCCCCCCCCCTGCCCCTCCCTCTTTCCCTGCCCTGCCTCTGCCTCAGCCTCTCAGCCTCTGCCTCTGCCTCTGCCTCTCCCTCTGCCTCTGCCTCTGCCTCTGCCTCTGCCTCTGCCTCTGCCTCTGCCTCTGCCCCTCTGCCTCTGCCCCCTGCCCCTGCCTCTGCCCTGCCTCTGCCCCTCTGCCCCTGCCTCTGCCTCTGCCCCTCTGCCTCTGCCCCTCTGCCTCTGCCCTGCCTCTGCCCCTCTGCCCCTGCCTCTGCCCCTGCCTCTGCCCCTGCCTCTGCCCCTGCCCCTCTGCCCCTGCCTCTGCCCCTGCTTCTGCCCCTGCCCCTGCCCCTGCCCCTGCCCCTCTGCCCCTGCCCCTGCCCCTGCTGCCTCTGCCCCTCTGCCTCTGCCTCTGCCTCTGCCTCTGCCTCTGCCTCTGCCCCTCTGCCTCTCTGCCTCTGCCTCTGCGTGCTGTGATTGCAGGGGTGTGCAGCCATGCGCTGATGTTTTGTTTTTAAATTCGTCTTTTAACATCTTAGTCTGAGACGTCATTACGAAAACACACATTTTTCCCCCTGTAGGCAATTTCCGGCTGTATCCGTTGTGGTCACGTTTTAAAATCTTCATCAGAAAGTCGCGGAGTGAGCGGTTTCTTTCCTTTTTCATCTCCTCTTCAATTTCTGTGTCTTGCTAGTGATTATCAGTGGCATCCAGATAATACAAATAAAAAATAATAAAATGGGCTGGAGAGATGGCTCAGCGGTTAAGAGCACCAGACTGTTCTTCCAGAGGTCCTGAGTTCAATTCCCAGCAACCACATGGTGGCTCACAACCATCTGTAATGAGATCTGATACCCTCTTCTAGTGTGTCTGAAGACAGCTACAGTGTACTTATATATAATAAATGAATAAATAAATCTTTAAAAAAATAATAAAATTATAATAATGAAGATAAAAATAAAAGCCGAAAGACAGAAGCAGTTGAGTGGAGGGGAGAGATCGGATGGTTCAGAGATCTGGCGGTTTATCCTCCTCCCATCCGGGATTTTTGTTCTGTGAAGCCTTTACCAAAAATGCAACTGAAAGTGCCCTAAAACTCACATCCCAGCTCTGCCACACTTGGCCGGGGTAAAGTCTGGGATTTCCACATTCCCCCCCCCAACCTACCCCCCCATCCCCCCACCCCGGTCTTTTACTACCTGTGATTGCAGCCCCGTGAGAGCACAAAGCGTGGGACAGTCCTGCCCTCTAGTGGTCACACTATGAGTGGCAGAATTTTTTTTTAAGACCTCTAAGGGATGTTTGTGTCTGTCTGTCTGCCTGCCTGTGTGTAGGTGTCCGAGGTTGATGTTGTGTTTCTTCCTTAATCTATCTTCACCTATTTTTTTGAGGCAGGGTCTCACCATTTCCTATAGAGCCTGGAGTTCATTCGAGAGCCAATGAATCCCAAGGAAACACCTTTCTCAGCCAAGCCAGAGGAGGCCCCAGCCCGCAGACAGAGGGGTGGAAAGTGGTATCAGGCCCATTGGCAGTCTTTCATATAGCTCTCTTATTAAGTATGGTGTCTCGACAGGACCTGTGGCCAGTCCCTCCCATTGTAGAGCATCTTGACAGCCGCCAGGTCTCAGCTCAGATGTCTTTTCCTGACCTTGCAGACTGAGGCAACAGATTCCGTGGTCCAGCCTGTATCACTTTACCTTGTGTTCTTCCACTCAAAACCTTCTTCCCCGAGCCTGTGCCTGCCCCATTCTGTTTCTTGGGTCATGGTCTGCCTCCCCCACTGACCTGTAATCCACTTTAGGTCCATTTTTGTTCAACAGACAGTACCCAGAACAAGCGGGTGCTTGTTAAGTACGTGTTGCAGGCTGGGCGTGGCTCTGTTGGTAGACAGCTGTCTAGCAGGTATGAAGGACGTCCTGGGGTTTATAAGACTGGACAAGGTGGTGCACAGCTATGGTCATCTCAGCACTCAGGAGGAAGAGGCAGGAATATCAGAAGCTCAGTCATCCTCAGCTACGTATGGGCTGCCTTAGACCCAGTCTCAAAAACAAATAAATGTCAATTTCATTGACGAAATAATTAACCACAGAATGTATACATGCAAATCTGTGCATTGCTGTGTCTCCTGGTGCCTCCTGTATGCATCCATGCATGCATGCACACATGCGTGTGAATGTTGTTTTAGTTTCTCTGGACAGTCCCTGTCTGTCCCCAGAGACAAGTTTGGTGTTTGTGTTGCACTGCTTCAGGTCTAAGCATCTTCTGACGTTAAGAGACTCACATGATAAGCACATGGGGTCACATGTTCCAGACACCAGTGTGTGAGATTATCTGTGTGTGTCTGTGCCTGGGTAGTATGTGTGTGCACATTCACTACTTGTGTCCATGTGAGTGTAACCACCCTGTCAGGAAAGGAAGTGTGTGTGTGTGTGTGTGTGTGTGTGTGTGTGTGTGTGTGTGCCTGTGTGTGTGCCTGTGTGTGTGCGTGTGTGTGTGTGTGTGTGTGTGTGTGTGTGTGTGTGTGCGTGTGTGTGTGTGTGTGTGTGTGTGTGTGTGCGTGTGTGTGTGTGTGTGTGTGTGTGTGTGTGTGTGCTGTGTGTGTGTGTGTGCCTGTGTGTGTGTGTCTCTGTGTGTGTGTGTGTGTGTGTGTGTGTGTGTGTGTGTGTGTGTGTGTGCAGGACCTCACCTTCACTGGGGCTGCTTAGTGATTCAACCTTTTGCTGCCAGGACCCCAAAGATGACATTGAGGTCACTGAACCTCCTTATTTGTTCTTCCCAATGAGGCCTCAATACATAAACGTCCTTCTCTGCTTTTCAATGTTTCCTATCTCTTAATTAATGTCTTAGGGACAGGTGGCTGAGCCACACCCCAGCTCCTCGCTGGAGTCTAGGCAGAGGGTCTGTCACTGAGCCATGCCACAACCTCCACATGGTGGCAGCATATGTTTAGATTATCAAACCTATATTAGTGCATACTTGTAGCTCATGTTGTAGGAGTTAGCATCTGGTTCTTCCTCCAAGACCCAGGCTCCCAGAAATAAGACTCAGACTCAAAATATATTTACAAACACCTCGGCCGTAGAGCTAGGCTTTTCTCTGACCACAGCGTAACTTATTATTATAACCCACTTACTCTATAGTCCCCTGCTTACCTGTGCTCAGGTGCCGTGGGTCCATCTTGTCACATCTCCTCGGGCCATCTACCTGGCTCTATCCCAGAATTCTTTCTGCCTCCCAGATGTTCCACCTCCTATTTCCTGCCTAAGCCATAAGCCATCAGATTTTATTACTGGCAAATGCCACATCCGTACAGACATAAGACATTGTCTCTACCCATGTACTTACCTTTTCTGCTGTGGAAACAACTGAGATCTACCCTCTCATTCAAGCGTACAACACATTTTCCACACAGCCACCATGTTCCTTTTGTGTTGTTACTCAGGCTTCGGTCGCTTGTTCCTACTCCAGTATTGGTAACCTGGCCTGGCTGCAGCCAGATTCAGCAATCTCGACCTAGATAAAGGGACTCATGGCTGGCGTTTACTAAAGCCAGCATTTTAAGGCATAACTTTCCCCGATGAAGGCTTTTCTATGGTCAGTCCCCATCTTATTCCTCAGTTTTACCCCCAACCAAAGGCCCATTGTGGCCTTAACTCCTACCCCACTATAGGACCCCCAGCCCCCTCACTTTTCTGACCCTTTCGAGGCAAAGTGAGCAGAATTTGAGGTAAAAACCATTATGTTCCCCTACAAATCCGCCACCATTCTTTTGTCCTCTGATCACCCTCCACTGGCTGGAGCTGTCTCTAAAAGGAATCACAGGCTGTTTTGCTGGTGTGGACACTTCTATCTCAGCAGGATGACCCAAGGGATGGTCTGCGGCTGGCCTATTTCTCAGTAGAAGCAGCAGCACCAGGAGGAGATAAGGCAGAACTGCTCTGGGGAGCCGTTACTAATAACGACCACATCTAGGCGTTGGAGTTGCCCTGAGCCGTACTTTCCTCCAGCACCGCGTATGTGCCCTGACTTCTCTGAGAGGATCAGAGAGGCTGAGTGCAGAGTGCACAGGTGCATGCCCATGGGATCACGAAGGATGTCAGAAGGAGCTGAGGTGAGGTTCTCATCCCAAGGTCGTTTTGAGCACATTCCAAGGTCATTTTGAGCTGATCACTTTGAGGTTGGTCTGGGTCATCTCCCACCGTCCACTCCTGGCTCGGCCCACAGCAGCCTTGGTGTGGGTATAGCTTATCCACCGCTTGACGCTGGCAAATTTAAAAGTCGAGGCAGTGGGCAATACTCTAGCAGTATTAGCCACATCTTTCAAGAACCACTGGAGACAGGTATGTCCATACCCTCAGAGGTCCTTTGAGACCTTTGTGGGCAGTGGGGGTGGTTGGCCAAACACGATCTCAGAAGTAGAGTGACCACATTTACAAGACGTTTAGTGCATTCTAAACAGTGTAAATGACAGAATTTCTGGCTCGGGGGAGGCCTGTTTCTTGGCGATGTTTGACTGGTGACATTTTAAAAGCCTTTCGCTCAGTTCTCTCAAGTGATCTGGTGGTGGAGGGTGGCACTACAGGTCAAGCTCCAAGTTAATTCCCTGTGCAGGTGTGAAGTGTCTGCCCACACTGAAAAGTACTCAGCAGATCAGCAAACGCCGATGCCCTCAGCAAACGCCGATGCCCTCAGCAAACGCCGATGCCCTCCACTGGCTTGAGATCAGCAAACACCGATGCCCTCCACTGGCTTGAGTGTGTAAAGTCCGTTCAAGGTGTGCATATGTGTAGGCCTCCTGGTTTCCGCATCAGTCAGCATGGGGACCTCCACTCGCTGCCTGAGGCTATTCTGAGCACGTCACAGAGTTTACTGCTGGCCAGGTCGGCGTTGGCAACTTTGGACCCACCAAATACCTTTGCTGCAATGGGCAGTGCGGTTTTTCCAGAGGGGTGGTTCCAGGTTTCGAGGTTGTTGGGCTAGGCAGGGAGCTGTGGCCATCAGCCAGTCCTCCCGACTTTTAGCAGCTCCCGTGTCTGTTATTAAGACAGACCCTGCTGCTGCTTTGCTGAGCTCAATGACAAGGAGGGCGTCACAGTGTCCCAGGTCTGTCCTGATGGCAGTGGGTGTTAAAAGTAAAGTCATCAGGAGACCTGCCCACCAGGCCCTGAACAAGACATGGCGTAGGCAAAGGAGGTCACCCAGAGGACGGCCAGTCACATGATCCGGCCTGCAGGAGAAGCCACCGCAATGAGCAAGGGATTGGGAGAGGAGGAGAAGCAGAATGGTTTGAGCATTGTGAAGGGAAATGGATATAGAGATGTGAAGGAGAGAGAGACGGCCTGTTGTGAGTAGCCACCTCTGAGGCCATGGTGAAGTCCCACTCCACACTACTGCTGAGAGGCACATCTGGGTCCATGGCTATACTACTGCAGGATTCATTGCTGGTGTCTGTGGTGCACATCACCACTAGAAACCATAGGGACATTCCAGGGCTGGGCTGTCGCCTGGGACCACCTAGATGTCCCGGGTGGAAGTGGCTCCACCCATTACTGTCCGTGGAGCTCTGGGGAGCTGGCCCCTCCCCATAATGAGAGGAGTTCCCTAACGAGGACTCAGGCGAGTTTATATGTACCTAGCCATGCCTGCTGCATAGGGCGGCAAAGGAGACTGGCTTCTCCCTGGAGCAGCCACCTCTTGGTGATTTAAGAGGTCTGACCTAGCCAGGCAGCAGTGGAGCACACATTTAATTCCAGCACTCAAGAAGCAGAGGCAGAAGCAGGCAGGTCTCTTGAGAGTTTGAGGCCAGCCTGGTCTATAGAGTGAGCTCCAGGACAGCCAAGGCTACCCCATGAAACCCTGTCTTTAAAAAAAAGGAAGGAAAGGAAGGAAGGAAGGAAGGTAGGAAGGAAGAAAGGAAGGAAGTCTTACCTTAAGGACCACACATATGACCCCATGTTCAGTCACTCCCTATTATGGAAGGTAAGTGCCCATTTAATTGAAATGACCACAGTAGATCTACAGGTTGGAGCTCAATCTGATCCTGTAGCCACAGAGCTGTGGGACCATTAGAATTATCCCACACTAATTCAGAAGGTACTCATTCACACTTTAAAGCCCTAGTTTGTCTGTTTCTCCTTGGAGACCAGTTCCACCTCAGTATCCCATCAAGGCTCAGATGCAGTCTCGTGGGCGATCACGCTTGCCTAGCCCCAGGGGCTCCTTACCTGGTCTGGATGTCCATTCCAGTCTCGTCTTCTACTCCGAGGCTGCAGCCCGATGTCTCACGGTTGCCTTAGCCACTAGAAGCCCCTGAAAGACTTCAATCCAGGGTTCAGTTTGCGTTCTCATGTTACGCTCTAAAACCACAAGGCGGGCAAGCAATCAAGAGCTTACAGACATGGTCAAGGCAGCCCGCAGGTCGTGACCTGTTGCTTCAGCTGTTTCTCCAGATCATCCTGCTCCAGGCAGCAAGTGAAATCACCCCTGGCCAATTAGCAGTGCAAGCCGTGCTTAAGTAAACCACCAAATAAAGCAGTAAGTCGGCGTCTGGTGGTTGGTCTGCTCTACCTTATTCTACCTAAGGCTGAGAGGCCACAGCGACAAGATAATGAATCACAGCAGAGTCAAGAGAGGGCCGCAGAATCAGGGTCGGCAGCAAAACAGTGGGGTCCACATGCAAGGCGAAAGGCTAGGGTGCCCTCGGTCCTCGCCATACACACCAGGTGTCGGATGACAGGTTGTTGTGAGGTCATAACAGTGTAGGGCCACACTGTTATGTGCCCGTCCATGTATGGGGTCTGGGTGAGGGAGTTAGACCTTTGCCCTAGCCTGGTGTGTCTGATAACTTCTTGGGCCTTGTTTCCCAACATTTTACCATGCACGTGTGCCTGCACCGTTTCCACTCACCCAAATAAACTGATAGGGCAGTTCCTTTCTCCTCTCAGGAATAAAGTCACACATCAGTCTGTGCTGAATGAAATGTGTCCGGCAGACCATGCAGTTCCTGGGGTCTCAAAATAGAGTCAAAAGCTCCTCGTAAAATACTCTTCTGGAGCAAGACACAGTAAAAAACAAAACAAAACAAAAAAACCACAGATACAACATAGAGTAACTCAGTAGGGCTGTCTTAGGGTTCTCTAAAAGAACAGAACTGGTAATGAGTGAACACACACACACACACACACACACACACACACACACACGCACGTCTTTATTAAAGTAGCTTACAGGTTGTGGCCTCTGTTGTCAAAAGTGGCTGTCTCCTGCTGGGAAGGCCAAGAGTCTGATAGTTGTCCAGCCAAGAGTTGGGATAACACTTTTGTGTACGTAAAGGTTGCCTCTGTACTATTCAAATGTTGGTTTCTGTGCGGGCAGAGAGTTTAGCACAGGGCAGATCTTGGTATTGTTGTTTTTATTGGATCATCTCCTACCTGAGTGCTTTGTAAACATTCTTCTCCATCACCTTCTGATGGGTTTAATGAAGAGCTGGGGGCAGACAGGCGAGGAAAGGCAGGACATCTGGACAGAAAAGGGAATGTAGGGAGAACGGAGAGGCTGAAGAGTCACCAGCTGGACCCAGGGCATGGGTGTAGGGGGGGAGGAGCCAGGACTGATTGCGTGTGAGAGAGAGGTGACGGCCATGCTGTGGGATGTGGGATAGAATAGTCAGGTTGACTTAAATGAGGTGAGCTAGCTGAGAGGTAGCCAGCTAAGGCCTAAGCTTAATAAGTAATCATATCTCTTCAGGAGCTGTCCCGTCAGGTCCAGACTCTTTGGCAATCAAGGCTGGATGTCTCAGGAGTCCCAGTCTGGTGCTGGGGTCCAGGAGGGTTCATGGAGAGTTGTTGGTCTTTGATCTAAGCTGGATCCAGGAACAGGGTAGATGAACTGGCCGGCGTGAGTGAGGGAAGGAAGGCAAAAAGTCAAAGCTTCCTTTCACCGTGTCTTTTTTATGCGCCTCGCCACTGGAAGGTATAACCCGTATTCCAAGTGGATCTTCCTACCTCAAATAACCCAATTAGGAAAATCCCTCACAGCCGTGTGCCGGGCTGCGTGGGTTTTATTAATTCCAAATGTGGTCAAGTTGACAGTCAAGCTTAGCCACCTCCAGGGCATAGCCTGATCTCAACAAGTATGCACATCGTCAAAAATGATATCTAGGTGTGGCGGCCTAAGCCTCTCATTCCAGGCTGAGGCAGAAAGTGTGTAAACGGGGAATCGGTCTGATTCAGTTCCAGGCCAATCTGAACATCTTGGAGAAATCCTAAAACAGCAAGGATTATAAGAATAAAAGTTGGACGGGGATGCAGAGGTGGCCCAGTGGATCAAGTGCTCACTTCAAGAGTTTAAGGACCCGAGTTCAAATCCCAGGGATCCACGTAGAAATATCTGGACATAGTTGTGCACAGTCGCGCACTTGGGTAATCCCAGTGCCGGGGCCTTGGAGAGAGGCAGATGCTGGGGCTTGCTGTCTGGCCAGCCCAGCCTACTTGTTGAATTTGAGGCTCCGATGACACCGAGGTTCCTCCGAGCTCCACTAACGCACATACACCTGCTTGCACATCGACGCTCACAATGCATGATGCCTTTTAACAACCAGCTTTCAACTGTCCAGGATATTCATAGTTCATCACATTTCATTTATTTAGTGATGTTCGTGTGTGGGGATTTGCCTTCCACAGTACACCTGTAGAGGTTGGAGGACAACTTGCAGGAGTGAGTTCTCTCCTACCGTGTGGGATCAGGAGTCAAACTGAGGCCGTCGGGCTCAACAGCAAACACCTTCATCCATTTCGCCATAACACAGGCCCAACATTCCAGAAGGTGAACGCTCCACTGCTGTCAGCCAACACAAGCCAGAGAAGTCCGTGGGGGACTGGTCAGTCTGAGAGGCCGGATGTGATTGACTTGAGTGTGTGTGAGGTTCTCTTGTGTCTCCAGAGGTGTCTCAGAGGTCTCTGTCTCCTCTGGGGTGGTTTGAATAAGAAACGTCCCCCACAGGCTTATGTATTTGAACATTTGGTCCCCAGTCGGTGGTACTGTGTGGGGAGGTTATGGAACCTGTGGGGTGCAGTGTTGCTGGAGAAAGACCGTCACTAGGAACGGGGCTTGAGAGGACGTAGTTTCACCGCCTTCCAGTTTGCTCTCTGCTTCTTGCTGGTGAAGGAAGACGTCATCTCTCAGCTTCCAACCCCGGCTTCCTTGCCTTCCCTGGCATGAAAGGACATCCAGCCCTCTGGAACTGTAAGCCAGAACAAACTTTCTTCTGTTGCTCTCACTTATGGTGCATCCTGTGTGCCGTGGCGTCACCCCACTGTCTCTAGCCTTGCACTCTGTGTGTGTGCGTTCACCTGTGCGTGTGCACACAGCTCCACATATATGTGCAGAGCCCAGAGTTTAACGTGTGTCTACTCAGGGCTTTCTGCATGTATAGACACTACTATTTACACATAGCATGTGTATAACTGTGTACAGCTCCACATGTCTGTGCAAAGCCCAGTGTGTCCACCCAGGTTCTCTGCATGTGTGGACACTGCTGTCTGTACATAACTGTTTCCCAGGGCACCACATTTGAGAGCTCACAAGAGTTATGTGCTAACAGACTACTCAGTCCCATTTTGGAGCCAAGTGTGAACCCTTCAGTCACTTCACCTTTTCAGTCACTGATGTACTGATCCTAGCAGGAGTAAAAATAGTCTATATTCGTTTTTATTATTAAGTGTGTGTGCGCACACATATGTGCTTATGTGTGCCTATGTGTGCAGATGCCTGTATGTGTGTTTGGCTGTGATGGATATGTGCCTGTGTGTGCAGGTGGCTGTGAGTGTGTGTGTTTGGCTGTGTGTGGATATGTGCCTGTGTGTGCAGTTGTGTTTGGGTGCCTATAGAGGTCAGAAGGGCACAGGAGCCCCTATAACAGAAATCACAGCAGTCATGAGCCACCCAGTAGGTGCTGGGAACTGAACTCAGGTCCTCTAGAAGAGTAGCAAGCACTCCTAACCACTGAGCCATCTCTCCAGCCCCGTGCATACCTCTTGCCTTCTATTTAAACCTAAATCTAATATCAGGTCCCTAAGGGTGGACTTGGAGGGGAAAGTGGGAGGAGCAGGGGGCCTTTTGTTCCTCTTCCTTTGGGCAACACTGAATAAATGTGCCTTCTCTACTTCTCACCCTTGTCTGTTCACCCTGGGTGACCTGGAACTCCCTCTGAAGGCTGGGCTGGCCTCAGATTCAGAGGTGCGCCTGCCTCTGCCTGCCGAGGGCTGGGATTGAAGGAGTGTCCCACCACACCCAGCTCCACTTACTTTTTGAGACTTGGTCTCTCACTGAAGCTGGAACACTAGGGTAGGCTGGGTGGCCTGCCCTCCCCTGGCATCCTCCTGTCTGCCAGCCCAGGACTGTAGTTATTACAGGTGGTCTTACCACACCCTGACTTTCTTTAGTCAGTGGGGTGGGGACCTAAAATCAGGCCCACTTGCTTGTGTGGCAAGCACCTAACCCTTGAGCCGTTGCCTTATCCTTGACTGACTTTCCGAGGATGTGTCGCTCAATCTGGTTTGTTAGAGGACTGCCAGGACTCGGACTCGAACCTTAACGGCTCTGGAGACAGTGCACCCGTTGACAAACTGGCAGTATTTACAGCAGGAGACCAGACAGATATCAAACAGAAGAATAGCTGTTAGACATTTACAAGCACAGCATTCACTTCCACGTGTTTCCACGGGTACACACGCCCACATATGTTTCTGTCCCCACATGTGTTCCACCGTGTGCCTTTCTAGAGACATGTGACTTGAGTGTCTCCTGTGTCTACTTGTGCACCCGTGCGTTAGGGCGAGGCCCTCACACTCTGTTCCTCTTCAACAGTTGGCTCCACAGGAAGCTATAGGGTGGGGGCACGGTGTCGCCGCTGACTCTCCCCTCTTGACTCTCCGCTTTACTTCCCCATGACACCTACAGCAGGTACAGGCTGAGGGTGGACTCCCAGATTCTCACACCCCACCTCCGACTGTTCTCCACTCTCCTCGCTGATCCCTGATGCTGCTGCCTGCTGCCTGCCATTGACGAAGAAGAAAAATAAAAGCCGGTAGATGAGAAAGAGGAAATTGGGCAGAGTTTAGCCACTCTGTGGTTAGCCTGGCCCATGTGTCCCTTGAAACCCTGGCTGTGTGACATGGGGGGGAACTTCAAGAGCTGTTAACAAAGCCAGTCAGCTACTTGAGCAAGAATCGAGCTCCAATGGGTGAGTAACCATCTTGAGGAGTGGTGGGTGAGAGTCTGTAAGGCAGGAGACTGACTCTAATAGCCATGACATAACCAGAAGAGAGCCGGGCAGCCGTTTGCTCCGCAGAGATCAGTGATCCTAAAATGACCCTGGAGGGTGCTGGGATTACGGCTCCGTTGGTAGGGAGCTTGCTTAGCACGGGCAAAGCCCTGGGTTTCATCCCAGCACCGCACAAATCAAAGCTGGGTGTCACATGCCTGTCAAGCATCCCTTGGGAGGTAGAGGCAGGAAGATTAGGAGTTTGTGGTTATCCTCAGCTACATAGGGAGTTCAGAGGCCGCCTGGTCTACGGGAGACCCATGCCGGAGTCTAAAGGAACCCTTTGTAAGCAAAGACTGGGGGACAGAGGAAGCCGGGGATGAGGGAGGAAGTTTAAGCTCCCCTTCAGCAGGTGTCCGTGTTTTGTTTTGTTCTGTTTTGTTTTGCTTTTGAATCTGGGTCTCACCACGTGGCCTCCAACTCCCAGCGTCCCTACCTGTGCCTCCCCAGTTCTTATTTTTTATTTTTAAAATGCACGCGTAGCGCCACACCGTGGCTTGTCCTCTTCACCTTTCAAGGCATTGGTTCTGGGGTTTCCAGGTCTTCCTAATGGGGACCCCCCTCGGGCTGTGGGCCCTTGACCTTGAGGAGCCACTGAGGAGCCCTTTGTGGCCCAGTTTGAGGAACCTCTCACAACAACAAGTGAGGTGGGAGGCAGGCTGCGGTTTGTACCAGGCACACCCAAGACGACAGCTTCCTGACTCTGTGCACCCCCCGGAGCCATGTAAAGTGGGTTTAGAGCTGACCACTCTAATGGAGGTGGTGAGTTAGGTAGGAGGCAGGCTTTGAATGTGGCCCCCATGGGGATGACACTCCCAGTCACCCTGATTTCTGAGCGAAAATCCACCTTTGAGCACCCTCCTTGTGACGGTAAATTCCTGTACGAGACAGCGTTTTCATGGGTCTTGAAGAGCCAGCAAAATTTTGACTTTGGGACCTAGGGAGATAACAGAGCCTAAGAACCTGGGTTCAGCTCCCCTGAACTCATAAAAAACAAAGCTTTGAGCATGGCGGTGCTGGCCTGATACCTCAGCCTTGTGGAGGCAGAGACAGGATCGCTGAACCACTCTACCCAACTGGTTTAGCTGAGTTAGTGAGCATCAGGGAGACTCAGGGAAGCCTATCTCAAAAATAAAAATAAAAAATAAGGCAGGGCCAGCGAGACAGCTCAGCAGGTAAAGGCTAAGCCTGATGACCCGAGTTCTAGCCCCAGGGCTGTCAAGTTGGAAGGAGAGAACTGACTCCTGCAAGCTGTCATCTGACCTCCGCACACACTCTGTGGATTGTGCATACACATGCAAATTAATAATTAGCTAATAATTAATTATGTTAACAAAAACTGTGGAGAGCAATTGTGGAAGACACTCCATGTCAACCCCCTACCCCACACACATACACACTCGTACACACGCCAGCATGCACTCATGCATAGATCACACACGCATGGTTAACTGCAAGCTCCTTGGTGTATCTGGGCTGCATTATTTCTGGATCCCAGGTCTCCCCAACTCCTAACACGGAGCTAGGCGTGTGCTTGTGCTCAATCCTGTGGTTAGTGCTGGGGCATCATTTTGAATAGGTACGTGTTCGAATCCTAGCACCCCCACCTCTGTATAACTACAGGACCTTGTACAACCTCTCTGGGCTTCTATTCGAGCACCCGTGTGAGAGAAAAGTCCTGAGGTCACACACAAGAGATCGTTGACCTTGGGGCCTGCCAGGTTATAGTAGCTCAGAAAACATCACTAACCCCGCCTTTTCCTTTGC
Organism: Rattus rattus; assembly: GCF_011064425.1. NCBI lineage: Eukaryota > Metazoa > Chordata > Mammalia > Rodentia > Muridae > Rattus > Rattus rattus. The sequence goes on from NC_046169.1 coordinate 1,266,522, forward strand.
CCTGTGTTCTTGTGGTGAAGCCTTGCTTCCTGGGCTGTCCCCACCCATAAAATATGTATATGTCACAGACACTTCCTGCGTTTTACCTCAAAAGAAAGCCCAGTGGAGTTGGAGGGGTAGTTTGGTGGTTAGGAGTACTTGCTGTCCTTGTGGAGAACCGAGGTTCAGTTCCAAGCACCCACATGGGGTGGCTCACAACCACCTCTAACTCCAGCTCCAGGAAGCCCAGCACCCTTGTCTGATGTAGGAAAAACACATACATAAAATAAAAAGAAATAAATCCTTTCTCTTAAAAGGCTCATGATGTACCCATTTCTCAGCTAGTTCCACTGAGGTTGTCTGTTTCCTTTATCCACCTAAGTCAACCTAAGTCTAAAAATCCTACCTAGCGCAAAGTATCCTGAAAGAATTGATATCATTTTTAATGACTGTCTTTATTGCCTTTTATGTTGATTTATTTTATTCATTTGTTTGTTTTAAAATTTGTTCTATTACATTTCTTTTTGTTGTTGTTGTTATCTTTATTAACTTGAGTATTTCTTATTTACATTTCGATTGTTATTCCCCTTCCCGGTTTCCAGGCCAACATCCCCCTAACCCCTCCCCCTCTCCTTCTTTATGGGTGTTCCCCTCTCCATCCTCCCCCCACTGTCGCCCTCCCCCCAACAATCACGTTCACTGGGGGTTCAGTCTTAGCAGGACCTAGGGCTTCCCCTTCCACTGATGCTCTTACTAGGATATTCAATGCTACCTATGCGGTTGGAGCCCAGGGTCAGTCCATGTATAGTCTCTGGGTAGTGGCTTAGTCCCTGGAAGCTCTGGTTGGTTGGCATTGTTGTTCATATGGGGTCTCAAGTCCCTTCGAGCTCTTCCAGTCCTTTCTCTGATTCCTTCAACGAGGGTCCTATTCTCAGTTCAGTGGTTTAATGATGGCATTCTCTATTACATTTCTTTATGCATATGTGTGGTGTGCACATTCGTGCATGTGTGTAGAGGACTGAGAGCACCTTGTAGAAGTCAGTTCTTTCCTTCCCACCACATGGGTCCTAAGTGTCGAACTCAGATCGTCAGATGTGACAGCACCTTCTGCCAACTGAGCCAACTTGCCAGCTCCGTGTGGTTGATTCTCAGGATTTTTTTGTGTGTGAGGGGTGGGAGCACATGAGTACAAGTACCTAAGGGGGCCAGAGAGGGAGTTGGATTCTCTGGAGCTGGATTTACTGTTACCTACATGCTACCTGGTAATAATGCTGGGAACCAAACTCAGATCTTCTGGGAGACGCACATGTGCACACACACATGCACACATGAACACATATACACACATGTACATACCCACATACACAGGCATGCATGCATACATGCACATGCATGCACGCACATGCACACAAATGCACATACACATATACACATACATGCATGCACACATACACACATGCACATACATGCACACACACATGCACACGTGGAAGCCAGGAACAACTTTTAGGATTCAGTTCTTTCCTTCCGCCATGTAGGTTCCAGGCGTCCTCAGGCTTGGAGGCTAGAGCCATCTCACCAGCCCTTGTTTTGTCTTTTGGGAGTCATTTCATGTACCCATGCTGGTCTGGGACTCAGGACTTAACCCAGGCTCTGTCTCCCAAACCCTGAGATTACAGCCACGCAGCACCATGCTCAGACATTAATTACTGATTAATTATTTATTACTGTCTATAGTTGTTAATCTCTGACTATGTCTAACTGAACTTTATCAGAGGTGTGTGGACCTGGGGAAAGGTTTGTACGGACCAGCTATCACCACGGCTTCAAGCAGCCACTTAGGACATTCAAATGCACTCCATGGACGGAGTGATACTCCCTTGGTAAAGGGAAACACATGATTGATTGACTCAAGAGTCACCAATAATCCATCAGTGCCAAACCAAGGACAAGCATTAAAACCATTCTGCTTTGGAACGGTTTTACCAAGAGAGAGACTAGATTTGAATTCTCGGCTTCTTTCTCCTTGTCCTCTGCCATCTCCTGACTGTCCGTTGTCTAAGTCTGAATTAGTGCTTGACTGTATGTTGCCCTGCAAGTCTGTCCCCACATCTGTGTGTCTGTGACGAAGTGTTTTGCTCTGTGTGCATCTATTGAACTGCAAAGAAAGAGCCACAGAGGGACGGAATGGGGTTTTAGTAGGCAGGATGAAGTCGCCTGCTCCAGCTGACTCGAGTAACAAACACGACTGGAGACAGACTTATCAGCCTGTGTTGTAACAAGGTTTCTTTCAACCTATTTGCTGTTTGACAAACTACTAAGCTGAGTCATCAACCCGAGATGTTTGGCCACATTCTGGTCCATTGCAGAGAGACTTAGGGTTCTCAGAGGTGCCCTCCTCTCCTTTTTCCTTTTCCTCTCTACTGTTTCTTTTCCTTCCTTTCCTCTTTCTCCCCTCCCCTCTATTCCCTCTTGTTCCCTTCCCAGGGAAAGATAGCAGTCAGCCAAAGCCAAAACTCGTACGACACAGAGAAAGAAGACCAGAAAGAGACCTTGGGGACTATTCTTGTTCTGGAGAGTGAGGGAGGGACTCAGAATCATCTTTGGTTTGGGGCAGAGACGGGATTATAGATAGTGCCAGGTTTACAGTTACTGCGGTGGGAAATCGTGTACCCACACCACTATTCTGGAATTTTCTTTGGGTACAGTATTTCCTGAGTTTCATAGACTATTCAATATTTTATTATGAGGGAGGGGACTATGTACGATGAGTTTGCCCTAATGTGAGCTCCGGAGAGTATCCTGAACCAAGTAGGCAGAGCCTGGAGTTTGGGGACATTTGCAATGAAGCTAAACGTGGGGCCTTACCACCAGGGGGCAGCACCTGCATGGACAAGCATAAGTGTGTCATGTACCTGCACATACACGGCTTTCAAAACCACCTATTTTAGTATTAATTATTGTTTTTTAATAGCATACAAAGAAATGATGTGCACTGTAAACTTTCCCAACACGCCATATTTTGCTTATTTAGATGTCCATGCCCTCTCAATCTATCCTCATCTCTTGCTTGACCCCTCCGTTCCCTCAAATAGTTTCCATTTCTGTCTTTTTATTTTATAAATATGCAGACATATTCAAATATATCATTACTTTCTCTTGACTTCCTCCTTTCCCTTGCTGCAACTTCTTTCTCCCCCATACCATCCTCTCTCCTCCCCCCTCTCTCCAATCCCCCCTCTCCCTGACAGTTTTATGTAGCCCAGAATGCCCTCAAAACTTTATATAGCCTCTCTTTGTATTTTCACACACACACACACACACACACACACACACACACACACACACACACACACACGTATGTATGTATATGCTTCCTGATACTGCTGTACTTCATTCACTCTTGGTGATCTTCCACTCCATCCACTGTTCTGTGAATGGCATAATTTCATTCTTCACAGCTAAATGACGTTTTCAGTCCACTTTAGCCTTGAACCTTTGATGTTCCTCACTCCACCTCCTGAATGCGGAGAGCCGCGCCGTCTACAGCCACTCCTGGCTCCGCCTTGATGCTCAGGTGTGGGTCCACCCTCACAAGTTGAAACTCGACCCTTAGGCTAGGCATGGAGGCTCACACCTGTCATCCCACTCATGAGGAGACAGAGGCAGGAATGAAGAGGACGAGGAATTCAAGGTCAGCCTCTGCTGCTGTATAACGGTGTTGACCAGCCCGGAGAACTTGAGATCTTGTCTCAAAAAAAGTCAGTTGGCAGGAGTCTTGCCTAGCATGGAGGAAGCCCCGGGTTCTGTCCTCAGCACCATGCATGCCGGGTACGGTGGTGCACATGTGCCCTTCTCAGAACCCAAGAGGTTAAAGGAGGAAGGTCAGGAGTTAGGGGTCATCCTCATCTACACAGTAAATCCCAGGTCAACCTGGGTTACTCAAGATCCTTTCTAAGAGAAAGTCTACATTCTCCCTCGTGTGTCGATCCTATCTGATAATGCACACGGTGAATATGTAAGCAGCTGTAAGCGAGGTGCATTATAGCACTGATGGAGCAAGGGTGAGCTTATGTAATGAGGAAGGGCTTGAGTCAGGAGAAAGGATAAAGCTGGTGGTCTCTCCTCGTTTCAACCCTGCCATGTTTTTGCTGTTTCGTGTGTGGTAGATAAGTTCATGGAGACGTAACTGGTAGTGAAAGCGAATCCTCACAGCTTCAGGGTGGCTACTCCGACAGCACCGAATTCACGGAGAGGCACCAAGTGTGGCACAGGGTGGGTGTGGGTGTGAGTGGCTTCCTTAAACCAGTTGTGTAATCTTTTCATCTGTGAGTTAGTCAGAACAAAGTAGTTTGGGTTTTTTTTTTGGTTCCAAAAAAAATGACATTAAAAAAAAATAAAAACCAAGAGCTAGAGAGATGATCTAGCAGGTAATGCGCTGGCTTTGCAAGTTTGAGGACCTAACTTTGGATCCTGGGACCCAAGCAGAAACAGCTGAGCATTATGGTATTTATAAGCCCAGCTCTGGACAGTCAGAGACAGGCGGACAGACCACTGGGCACACTGGTCAGCCAGCACGGCCTAATGGGCCAGTGAAAGTTACTGTCGCAAAAGCTATATGAGCACTGAGCTTAGGAATGGCTCTAAGATTGATTCTGACTTCAAATGCACATTCAGGCACACGTGTACACCACATACGAGACTCACACAATCATAAAACTGTGTGTGTGTGAGTGTGTGTGGTGTGCGTGAGTATGTGTGTATGTGAATATGTATGAGAGTGTGTGAGTGTGTGTGTGCATGTGAGTATATGTGTGACTGTGTGAGCGTGTGTGAGTGTGTGTGTGTGATGTGTGAGTGTGTGGTGTGTGTGTGAGTGAACATGTGTGTATGTGAGTGTGTGTGAGTGTGTGAGTGTATATGTGAATGTGTGTGTGAGTGTGTGTGAGAGGTACGTGAGTGTGTGTGGTATGTGTGAGCATGTGTGTATGTGTGTATGTGAGTGTAGTGCGAGTGTGTATGTATGTGAGTGTGTGAATGAGTATGTATGTGAGTGTGTGTGTATATGAGTATATGTGTGCATTTGAGTGTATGTGAGTGTGTGTTGTGATGTGTGTGTGTGAGTGTGTGTATGTGTGTGTGTGTGTGTGTGTGAGTGTGTGTGTGTGTGTGTGTGTGTGTGTGTGTGTGTGTGTGTGTGTGTGTGTGTGTGAGTGTGTGTGTGTGTGTGTGTATGTGTGTGTGTGTGTGTGTGTGTGTGTGTGTGTGTGTGTGTGTGAGTGTGTGTGTGAGTGTGTGTGTGAGTGTGTGTGTGTGTATGTGTGTGTGTGTGAGTGTGTGTGTGTGTGAGTGTGTGTGTGTGTGTATTCTGTGTAATAGAGAACATTCACATTTTCTATGTGAATACCCTGTCAAACACACAATGAATTGCACATGAGCACAGAAATACACAGAGACACAGACTGACAGACATGGCCAACCTCCCCTCAGACGAAGGGTGGGCTTATCTTCTCTCAGGAATGTCTTGTTGGTCCAGAGTGAGTGGCTTCCTGGGTCTGGGCTGAAGGAGACCTGGAGGTGCTGAATCCTGCCTTGCCTGTAGCCCTAAAATCTGCCCCTCTCCACTGTTGCAATGTCTAGCCCTCCTCCTCCAACCAGGGCTCCCATAAGCTGATGTCTCCGGCAGGCCTTGGAGGCAGTCTCCGCCCCCCCTTGCTGGCAGCCCGGTTCTGGCAGGGATCCCCAGTCAAGCTTCTGCTCCCTCGGGGCTGAGCTGGACACCCTACTCACATGCATGAGGTACCCATGGCTGACTCGGTGCTCAACCACTCCTGGCCGGCTCTCTCCAAGCTGTGGCTGAAGAGATGGGCATTTAAGCGAGGTAAGGAGGCAAGTAGTGGACCGCCACCCAGGCAGAAACCCCACAACCACTGGCTTATCGTCCCACGGGAGGTTTCTCTTCTTCTTCTTAGCTGGTTGACAGGCTTTGCCCAAGTCAACCTCAGAGACCATGGCTGCCAAGTTTTCCCAGAGCACGAAGGCCCTTCATGAACATTGGGGTTCCCTCTTTTCTCAGAGAAAACAGTTCCCCAATGCTCTGTGAGAAATTTACAGCAGGAAAATCCACCATATCACCAGCTGATGAGCTCTCTTGGGGGAGCTTGGTAACTTAACATGGGTCCCTAGCATCGTTGCTCCTGGAACCGCCACAGGACAAGTAAATCAGCAAGGCAGCGGACTCAAATGGGGAGGCTTGAGGGGGTGAGGGATGCAGTCAATAGGGTGCTTGCCTGGCTTTCCTGAGGTCCCACCCTGGTTTGCTCCTGCTTGGCTGACATGCTAGCACTTAGGAGGTGGAGGCAGGGGGATCAAAAGTTTAAAGCCATCCGCTACATAGTTGAATTCAAGGTCAGCGGGGACTCCATGAGACTGCGTCTCAAAAAAGAAAGAGGAAGGGAGATTTTAAATTCTGAAGCATACACCTCCCTCAAGTGTGCACACTTATGCAAACACACACAGTCATATACACAGAGAGAGAGACACACACACATACACACACAGATATACACACAAGCACACACAAACACACACACAGAGACACACATACACACACAGATATACACACAGACACACACAGATACACACACACAAGCACACACAGACACACACAGAGACACACACACAAGCACACACAGACACACACAGACACACACAAACAGGCACACAGACACACACAGACAAAGGCACACACACACACACACACACACACACACACACAGGTTCATGTTTTTTCTAGGGTAACCAGAACCTTGGTTTAACAACGTAAGGATTAGGTTCTTGTAGTACATTCCCTGTGGTTTGCATGAGCACTCCTTAGGAAGAGACCATCCTCATTCTCTGCTTCTTCCTTCCCTCCTTCCTCTTGTCCTTTGAGACAGCATCTCACAAACTCCAGGCTGACCTCAAATTCACTATGTCGTCAAGGATGAGCTTGAATTCCTGATCCTCCTGCCTTGAACTGACCATGGCACCCTTGGTTTTCTGGCCCTCCAGGCCTCCGTCTTCTGCTCACTGCTCCCCTGGTCAGACCTCCACCTATCCTAGCCACCCGCAGGTGTCATATGTTCCCTTGTTCGGAGTGTCATGTGCTTCCGTGGTGAAGGGACCGGGGTACACGAGAGTATGCCAGGTCATCTGATTCACACATTCTCTTGGTACCAGAGGACCCAGAGTCTGTGGCCTGGCAACTGGGGTGCAACTAAAGAAGAGTCATCAAGAGGGAGTCACTGCCCCTTATTGACCTTCCCTGGAGCTGGGCTCAGAGAAGCTCGGCAACTTGCTCACACAGCCAGCACATGCCGAGGAGCTGGAATTTGAAACCGATTCAGTTCTGGGGTTGCCTTTGTGATGGGTTCTGCTCATTAAGCAGAGCTGCCCGTGTGGGCAGTCCCAGAGCCAGGGAAGGGTACTAAATCCAACCGGAGTGGCAACCTGGGAGAATGAGCAGACAGGGCACTGATCACTAAGGTGTCCTCCTGCGGCCTGGGTCTTGGGTCCTGGCCAGCCAGCTCGCCTTGTTTTTGGGTTCAGACAGGTTGAGAGTATGATTTGTAGGCCAGCAGGCAGGTGGGGGAGTGAACTGGAAGCTCTGACAGTGACTGCTACACCCTTTTATGGCTGAGGCCACAGGGGCTGGTGGGGGAGGATGCTGCTGCCCTTGGCCTGAACCTACGCTGACAGACTGCTCATTAGAGAAAAGCGGAGGGTCCCAGTCCCTTTCCCTGCTCAGGCCTCGCCTCCTCTAGCTTTCTTAGGTGACTCCTGTACCCCGTTTCTCTGGTCTTTAGTACTAAAGTGCTGGGGATATAGATAACATGTGAGTTTGTGTGTATGTGTGTGTGTGTGTGTGTGTGTGAAAGAGAGAGAGAAAGAGAGAGAGAGAGAGAGAGAAAAGGGGAGGGAGAGGGAGAAGGGGAGGGGGAGGGAAGGAAGAGAGGGAGAGGGGGAGAGAAATGTGCATGGGCCTCTGCTCACCTGTCTCTACTCTCAGATCAACAGGATTGCACGCATCCATGACTTTCTGTGACTTTTACACAGATACTGGGCACTTAGGTCCTCATATTTAGGAAGCAAATGCTTTCCCCTCAGCACCAAGAAGGGCTTTTTCATGCCTCTTTAAAGCCCTGTAACTGACTCTCTGGATCCCTCATAGGACCCACCAGGGAAGTAATGAGGCTAGACCACAGAGGCAGGCAAGGTGTGAGAGATGAGTGAGATCTGCTATGTTCCTGTGCCCCAGGGCACAGGGGCTCTCTGCTCTCTTCCCTCAGCTACTACAGCATCCCCTTCTGCTCATAGTTTTTAAGTTATTTTGCAGTCAGTGAAAATACAGTGTTCTTTTTTTTTTAAAAAAGATTTATCTATTTTATGTGTATGAGTACACTGTAGCTGTCTTCAGACACAACAGAGGAGGGCATCAGATGGTTGTGAGCCACCATGTGGTTACTGGGAATTGAACTCAAGACCTCTAGAAGAGCAGTCAGTGCTCTTAACCATTGAGCCATCTCTCCAGCCTGAAAAATGCAGTGTTCTATATCTGCCTTCTGTCCCTTTCTGTCTGACCTCTGAGCCTCAGTCCTGCCCACTTGCATCTGTAAGACTCCCAGCCCTGGAGATGACCGTCTCCTGAATGTGTGTCCGTGTATCCCTCCATCTAGCAAATCCACCCCCACACCCCCAACTGTCCACCCATCTGAGTGTTCTTTCTTGCAGCCTGCCACCCAACCAGCCAGCCTGGGGTCTAGCCAGTAAACTAGCTAACTGTCCTATCTGTCTTTCTACCTTTCCTTCGATTCATCCCTCCAGTCATCCTTACATCCAGTCTTTCTTCCATACAACCTGCCATCTAACTATCTAATCATCCAACAGACAGTTAACTATCTGCCATCCACTCATCTACTCATGGAACCATACATCTTCTATCTGACCAGTCACCCAGCCAAACCTACAGTCTAGCCAGCCCCAAATCCACCCACATCCTACCCAACTGCCCATCCACTCTCCTAATTGTCTATCTACTCAACCCTCTATTCCTTCACCTATCAACTATCCCTTTATCCATATATTTAACCGACGTTTCATCCATAAGCCATTTATCCATCAACCTGTCAAACCAACCATCCTGCCATCTACCATCTGTTCATTCATTCACATATCCTTCCATTCATTTATCTGCCTGTCTATCCATTCACCAAGGTTTTAATCACAGTCTTCTCCCAACCCAGCAGAGCACAGGTTATCCTACTAATTCTCTCTCTCTCTCTCTCTCTCTCTCTCTCTCTCTCTCTCTCTCTCTCTCTCTCTGTGTGTGTGTGTGTGTGTCTGTCTGTCTGTCTCTGTTTCTCTCTATATAATATATTACACACATATATATGTATATATATATATAAAATCATGTGTGTGTTGTGTATCATGTTTCTGTGGGTGTGGAGGCTAGAGGTTGGCGTCAGACATCTTTCTTGATCTCTTTCTCTACTTTTTTGAAAAAAGGTTTTATGTGTAGCTCTGACTGTCCTAGAGCTTGCTCTGTAGACCAGGCTGGCCTCAGACTCACAGCGATCCACCTACCTCTGTCTTCCAAGTGCTGTCACCACTGCCCACCTTTAAAAAGAAAGATTTCATTTTGATACATAGGGGCATTTGCCATCTGTGTGTCTGTGTACCATGTGTTTGCAGTTCCCACACAGGCCCTAAGGACTGGAATTACAAACAGTTGTCAGCTGTTGAATGGGCTCTGGGAATTGAACCTAAGTCTTCTAGAACAACCAATGTTCTTAACTACTGCTCCATCTCTCTGCCTTAATTTTTGATGCATGGTCTCTTACCCAACCAAGAACTCACTGTTTCTGCTAGTCTGGCCAATGAGCTTCGAGAATCCGCCTGTCTCCCCACCCTCCCCCGTCCCCTAGTGCTGGACTTGTGTCACTGCACCTGGATGTACTGGGAATCCAAGCTCAGATCCTTACACTTGCATGTCGGGTGCTGTTCTGACTGAGCTATCCGCCCTGCCCTGAACCCTTATTTGAACTCAGAAATACCTAGATTTAATCCCAATTCTACCTTGGACCAGTTTCTTGTGACCTTGGTGAAGTCATTTGCCTCTCTTATTCCATTTTCCACTCTTTGAAGTGAGGTATCAGAGAAGTGTGGAGGAGACAAAAGAATAAAATCTGTACACTGAGCTCAGCCCTGCTGCCAGCATCAAGGTGGTGATCAGTCCACCAGGATAAGATCTTTGCCCGTGGTGCTAGGATATGCACTCATCCTGACAGCAAGATCACATGGAGTGTATGCGGCCTGAATGGGTCGGTCTATGACACCAGGATTAGTGTCTAGCCTGATAACAGTACGAGGCACGTTGTATGACCAAGACTTTGGCTCTGTCTATGAGACAAGGATAGAACTCGTTTTTTGTGACAGCAAGACAACGGCTCAGTATATGATCCCAGGATGGGGGCTCAGCCTATGACATTTTCAGTCAGTGCTAAACCTGACAATGGAATACAGCATGCTATATGATGCCAAGACTATGATACCAGGATGAGGCTCAATCTGTGCACTGGGTAATATTGATTATAACATGACATTACTTATCTGTAATCACCTGGGAAATGGGTTTCTGGGCATGCCTATGAGGAAGTTACTATCTTGGTTGGATTAATCAGTGTAGAAAGATCCAGCCTCAAAGTGGGTGGCCCCATGACCTGGGCTCAGGGAACTATACTGTCTAGATGTAGAACATAGGCTAAGGGCAAACACCCATTGCTCTCTGCTCCTAGCTTCTGCTGCCGTGACTGAACCTTGAACTGTGAGCTAAAGTGAACCCTTTTTCCCTTAAGTTGCTTTGGTCAGAGTATTTTATCACAGTGATGGGGAAAAAATTAATACGGTCTGTGATACCAGGGTCGGGTCTCAGCTCATGAGAGCAGCATGAGGCACATCCACGACACCAAAGTCATGGCTCAGTGTATGACAGCAGGGTGAGGGACTAGTATTCCAAGACAAGGCTCAGTCTATAACATCAGAATTAGGGCTCCACCTATGATAGAAGGGCGAGGCATGGTGTATAACACCAAGATTATAGCTCAGACTATGACATTAGGGTGAGAGCTAAGTCTATGACAGTGGAATTGGTGTCCATCCAGACACCATCTCACAAATGAGGACTTGCTGACAGAGCCAGTGTCACCATGAATCTGCTCAGGTTCCTATCAACAAATAGTTTTAAGCAGGAAAGAGCCTCATCTGTGATTGATTAGAAATGTCTGCTACAGGCAAAGGTTAGGGAAGAGGTGGTACGTTGGCTTCAAGGTCATTTAAAGATGTTTTTTCCATCTCAGCTCCTCCTCCCCTTCATCCTGCTCACTTGTCTCACTGCTGTGATAAAATACCTGACAAAAGCACCTTCAGAGAGCAAGGGATTGCTTTTCTATGTCCCTCTGTCTCTGTCTTTCTTTCTGTCTCTGTCCCCCTCTACCTTGTGCTTGTGGATAACGATGTGAGCTCTCAGCTACTGCCCCAGCACCACTCCAGGCTCCCACCATGATGGTCAAAGACGCTAATCCTCTGGAACTGTAAACCCCAAACAAACACTTCTATTTTATAAAACAAAGTGGGGGAGGAAAGAAAGTAAGGGTTTATTCTGGCTCAGTTCAAGGGTGTCGTCCATCATGGCGGAGAAGGCATCTTGAAGGAGCTTAAGGCCACTGGCTACATTGCAACTACATCAGGAAGCCGGGGCAATGAATGCTGGTGATTAACTCACTTTCTTGCTTTTGTTAGTTCAGGGCCACAGCTTTGAATGGTGCCAGCCAGAGTGAGCAGGTCTTCCTGTCTCAGTTAACCTAATCGAGATCATCCCTCTAAGGCATGCCTTGAAACTTGTCTTCCAGCTGATACTAGATCCTATCAAGCTGACCATCAATATGAACCACCACACCATCCTCCAGGGCAAGCAGTGACAGGTACAGTCAAGTCCTAGCTTCCCTGTCCAGGAGGAAGTCCTAACTCATTTGTTCCTCTTTTCTGTTCAGGCTCTGAGCCCAAGCCGTATGCCCAGCCCTTGGACTCTGGAACGGCAGCTTCAACCACCAGGGGTGGCCATGGACCCGGGAAACCTGAGAATCCAGATTTCTTCTCAACCATGGAGGATGAGCAGGCAGGTATTAGGTGGGTGAGACAGGCAGGAGGTGATGGCCGTGCTGGCAGCAATATGCTCCGTTTAGTGCCGTGTTTCACTTGGTGCTCGAGAGACATTATTTCACAGAGCTCACCTGGGCTTGGCTAGGTCCAGGGTCTTCAAATGGCCCTCATGACAATTCTCAGCATTCTTCTTGAGGAAGCCTAGCAATAGAGGAGGGGTGAGATATTTAGGGTCATAATCCTAAGAAGAAAGACACCAAGGAGTGTCACCATGAATACAATTTCATTCCAGCTCTGCAGGGACAGACAGACAAATAGTGACTGTTGAGTCCCCCAGGGAGTTCATTTTAATAGCATTTGTCTGAGATCATATGTTAGTCCATTTCCCACGAAAATAACAAAATACCTGAGTCTTGACTCAGGTAGGGTATGAAGGGAAGCTCCTAGATTTTCGAAAAGCACATTTCTTCTGTACCTATGTGTATGTGAGTGTATACAAGCGGAGGACACCCTCAGCTAGCAGTACTTGGATGTCATCTATGTTGGTCTCTGAGACAGATCTCTCACTCACTCAGAATTTACCAGCTAGTGTAGAATAGAAAAATTGGCATCGAGTGTTCTGGGCTCTTGGCTGAAGAAACAACAGTTCGGCATGTTTGTTATATAGAGTTGAACAGAGACATGGGGTTGTTGCGTTCAGCTGGAAGAGGGGGCAGGGCTAATATACACATACACAGGAAGCAGGGGTTTAGTATACACTAGGATCAGAAAGACAGATTTAGCTAATCTCAGTAGGAGCAGTCCCTGTAGGGAAGCAGACTTCAGGCTGTAAGAATCAAGTGAAGAATATTATGGTGGACATTTTCTGTATGTCCCATTAATACTCCTCCTTGGTCCCCCAAGAAAGGATGTGCAATCTCTCTGGAAGAGCAGGAGTCTTGTCACTATAACGTTTGTGACTGTAGCTTTTGTGACTGTTGGCTTTCTCGCTGTTGTTTTTGTTACTGTTGCCTTGGTCACTGCTGCCCTTGTCACTGTTGCCTTGTCACTGTTGCCTTTGTCACTTGCCTTTCTCACTGTTGCCTTTCTCACTGTTGTCTTTCTCACTGTTACCTTTGTCACTGTTGCCTTTGTGGCTCTTGTCTTTCTCACTGTTGCCTTTGCTACTGTTGCCTTTGTTACCATTGCCACTGTGACTGTTGTCTTTCTCACTGTTGCCTTTGCCACTGTTGCCTTTGCCACTGTTGCCTTTGTTACCATTGCCACTGTGACTGTTGTCTTTCTCACAGTTGCATTTGCCACTGTTGCCTGTCTCTCTGTTGCCTATGTCACTGTTGCCTTTGTCACTGTTGGGTTTTTCACTGTTACTGTTCTCACTGTTGCCTTTACCACTGTTGCCTTTGTCACTTCTGGCTTTGTGACTGTTTCCTTTGTCAATGTTGCATTTGTGACTATTCCCTTTGTCACTGTTGGCTGTCTTGCTGTTGGATTTGTAACTATTGCTTTTGTCACTGTTGCCTTTGTGATTATTTCCTTTGTCTCTGTTGCTTCTGTCGGTGTTACCTTTTTCACTGTTGTTTTTCTCACGTTTGTCTTTCTCACTATTACCTTTGTGACTGTTTCCTTTGTCACTGTTGCCTTTGTGACTGTTTCCTTTGTCATTGTTGCCTTTGTTGGTATTGTCTTTGTTATCGTTGCCTCTGTCACCGTTGCCTTTGTCACCGTTGTCTTTCTCACTGTTACCTTTCTAACTATTGCCTATGTCACTGTTGCCTTTTTCACTATTGCCTTTACCATTGTCGTCTTTGTCACTATTGCCTTCATCACTGTTGTCTTTGTCACTGTTATCTTTACCATTGTCGCCTTTGTCACTGTTGCTGTTGTCACTGTTCCCTTTATCACTGTTCCCTTTGTCACTGTTGCCTTTGTTGGTATGGCCTTTGTTATTGTTGCCTCTGTCACCATTGCCTTTGTCACCATTGTCTTTCTCACTGTTGCCTTTGTCACTGTTGCCTTTGTCACTGTTGCCTTTGTGACTGTTTCCTTTGTCACTGTTGCCTTTGCCAGTGTTGCCTCCATCACTGTTGTCTTTGTCACTGTTGCCTTTACCATTGTCATCTTTGTCACTGTTGCTGTTGTCACTGTTCCCTTTATCACTGTTGCCTTTGTCACTGTTGCCTTTGTTGGTATTGCCATTGTTATTGTTGCCTCTGTTGCCGTTGCCTTTGTCACCGTTGTCTTTCTCACTGTTGCCTTTTTCATTGTTGTCTTTCTCACTGTTGCTTTTATCACTGTTCCCTTTGCCAGTGTTGCCTATATCACTGTTCCCTTTACCATTGTCGTCTTTGTCACTGTTGCCTTCATCACTGTTGTCTTTGTCACTGTTACCTTTACCATTGTCATCTTTGTCACTGTTGCTGTTGTCACTGTTCCCTTTATCACTGTTTCCTTTGTCATTGTTGCCTTTGTTGGTATGGCCTTTGTTATTGTTGCCTCTGTCACCATTGCCTTTGTCACCGTTGTCTTTCTCACTGTTGCCTTCTTCACTGTTGCCTTTCTCACTGTTGCCTTTGTCACCGTTGTCTTTCTCACTGTTGCCTTTGTCACTGTTGACTTTCTCACTGTTGCCTTTCTCATTGTTATCTTTCTCACTGTTGCCTTTGTCACTGTTGCCTATGTCACTGTTGACTTTCTCACTGTTGCTTTTATCACTGTTCCCTTTGCCAGTTTTGCCTTCATCACTGTTGTCTTTGTCACTGTTGACTTTCTCACTGTTGCTTTTATCACTGTTCCCTTTGCCAGTGTTGCCTTCATCACTGTTGTCTTTGTCACTGTTGCTTTTACCATTGTCATCTTTGTCATTGTTGCTGTTGTCACTGTTCCCTTTATCACTGCTCCCTTTGTCATTGTTGCCTTTGTTGGTATGGCCTTTGTCACCGTTGCCTTTGTCACCATTGCCTTTCTCACTGTTACCTTTGTCACTGTTGCCTATGTCACTGATGCCTTTGTCAGTATTGCCTTTGTCACTGTTGCCTTTTTCACTGTTGCCTTTGTGACTGTGGCCTTTGTCACTGTTGCCTTTGTGACTGTTTCCTTTGTCACTGCTGCCTTTGCCAGTGTTCCCTTTCTCACTGTTGCCTTTGTCACCGTTGTCTTTCTCACTGTTGCTTTCATCACTGTTGCCTTTCTCACTGTTGTCTTTCTCACTGTTGCCTTTCTCACTGTTGCCCTTCTCACTGTTGCCTTTCTCACTGTTGCCTTTCTCACTGTTACAGTTGTAACTGTTGCCTTTGTGACTGTTTCCTTTGTCACTGTTGCCTTCATCACTGTTGTCTTTGCCAGTGTTGCCTTCATCACTGTTGTCTTTGTCACTGTTGCCTTTACCATTGTCATCTTTGTCATTGTTGCTGTTGTCACTGTTCCCTTCATCACTGTTGTCTTTGTCACTGTTGCCTTTACCATTATCATCTTTGTCACTGTTGCTCTTGTCACTGTTCCCTTTCTCACTGTTCCCTTTATCACTGTTGTCTTTGTCACTGTTGCCTATACCATTGTCATCTTTGTCACTGTTGCCTTTCTCACTGTTGTCTTTGTCACTGTTGCCTTTACCATTGTCATCTTTGTCACTGTTGCTGTTGTCACTGTTCCCTTTATCACTGTTCCCTTTGTCATTGTTGCCTTTGTTGGTATTGCCATTGTTATTGTTGCCTCTGTCGCCATTGCCTTTGTCACCGTTGTCTTTCTCACTGTTGTCTTTCTCACTGTTGCCTTTCTCATTGTTGCCTTTCTCACTGTTGCCTTTCTCACTGTTGCCTATGTCACTGTTGCCTTTCTCACTGTTGTCTTTCTCACTGTTGCCTTTCTCACTGTCACTGTTGCCTTTCTCACTGTTGTCTTTCTCACTGTTGCCTTTCTCACTGTTACAGTTGTAACTGTTGCCTTTGTCACTGTTTCCTTTGTCACTGTTGCCTTCATCACTGTTGTATTTGCCAGTGTTGCCTTCATCACTGTTGTCTTTGTCACTGTTGCCTTTACCATTGTCATCTTTGTCATTGTTGCTGTTGTCACTGTTCCCTTTATCACCATTCCCTTTGTCACTGTTGCCTTTGTTGGTATTGCCTTTGTTATTGTTGCCTCTGTCACCGTTGCTTTTGTCACCGTTCTCTTTCTCACTGTTGCCTTTCTCATTGTTATCTTTCTCACTGTTGCCTTTGTCACTGTTGCCTATGTCACTGTTGACTTTCTCACTGTTGCTTTTATCACTGTTCCCTTTGCCAGTGTTGCCTTCATCACTGTTCCCTTTACCATTGTCGTCTTTGTCACTATTGCCTTCATCACTGTTGTCTTTGTCACTGTTACCTTTACCATTGTCATCTTTGTCACTGTTGCTGTTGTCACTGTTCCCTTTGTCATTGTTGCCTCTGTTGGTATTGTCTTTGTTATTGTTGCCTCTGTCACCGTTCCCCATGTCACCATTGCCTTTCTCACTGTTGCCCTTCTCACCATTGTCTTTGTCACTGTTGCCTTTGCCACTCTTGCCTTTGTCACTGTGGCTTTTGTGACTGTTGCCTTTGTGACTGTTTCCTTTATCACTGTTGTCTTTTTCACTGTTGCCTTTGCCAGTGTTGCCTTCATCACTGTTGTCTTTGTCACTGTTTCCTTTGTCAATGTTGTCTATGTCACTGTTGCCTTTCTCACTGTTGCCATCCTCACTGTTACCTTTGCCATGGATGCCTTTGTCAACAGCTGACTCACTCTGGATGTCCTCTTCTTGGTGAAAGAACACCAACTCAGGTGGGGAGGTAAGGGAAGTAAATCTGAAAGGAGTTGAAGAAGGGGAATAAGTATGATTATTATAAAATTTGATTATTTTAAATTATTATAAAATATGAGTTCAGGTGACTCATTGGTAAGGTTTTTTGTTAGCTTCCCATCACTGTGATGAGAAACCTGAAGATACACTTATTAACAGAAACCATTTATTTTGGCTCATTGTTCTAGAGGTTTCAGTCCAAGATCAAGTAGTCCCATTGCTAGGAGTGTAAACAAAGCACAAGACTCATGAATGAGCCAAAAGCAGAAAGAGAATCTTAGGTGAGGCTACATAATCCCTTCTTATAGTCTTCCTACAATGACCTAAAGACCTTCCATCAATTCCTGTTATTAAAACTTCCACCACTGAATAGCACCATTATAAGAATCAATGCTGTTAACACCAAGACCTCTTCCAGATAATACTCACATTCAGACAATAGCAAGTTGTAACATCGATCATATCAGGACTTGTGTGGGAAGGAAAACTTGTATCTCAAAATAGGAAGGCAGAGAGGCTTGGGTAAGTCACAGTCAATAAAGTACTTGCCTTGTAAGTATGAGTTTGACTCCCAAACCCACATTAAATACAGACAGGAAGGAAGGAAGGAAGGAAGGAAGGAAGAAAGGAAGAAAGAAAGAAAGGAAGAAAGGAAGGAAGGAAGGAAGGAAGGAAGGAAGGAAGGAAATCTGAGCAGTGACATAGTTCAGTGGATAAAGGTGCTTTCTGCCAAGCCTGATGACCTGAGTTTGTTCTCCAGGACCCACATGATAGGAGAGAACTGACCCCTGCAAGTTGTCCTCTGATCTCTACACATGTGCCATGGCAAACTTACACACACACACACACAGACACACACACACACACACACACACACACACCTCACCCACACACACACACACACACACACACACCCCACACACACACACACACACACACACACACCCCACACACACACACACCCACACACACACACACACACACACACACACACACACACACACACACACACACACACACACACACACACACACACACACACACACACAATTGATTTATGTGAAGATAAAGCCTCTTATCACCAGCCCAATGGCCAGGCTTCAATCCCCAAGACCTTCAATGTGGAAGGAGAGAATAGACTGCTACAAGTTGCCCTTTGACCTTACACATGGGCCATATGCCATGGCACAGAGGGGGTAGGGTGAGACTATCCTAACATTGGAGCTTTAGGAAGGTAGCGATAAACAAACCTTGAGTCTCCTTGGCTAGCCTGGGCTACTTGTTGAGTGCTGGCCAATGAGAGACATTGCCACAAAATAGCCAAAGTGAAGATCCCGAGTCTCTGAATCCCAGGCTGTCCTCTGTTGGTGGTCTGCATTCTGGTGCTATCACAGGGATCTATCTGTGGGGCCAGAGAGGCCAAAGAGTTGTGGCTCTCTGAGGGGGAGAGGGAGCCAGAGCGAGGCAGGCTGCCAGGAGCTATTGCCACAACAGACTGATTGGGCACAAGGGCCATGGCTAAGAGCCAAGACTGCCTTAGGCTGAAGCAGCTTCCAGCAACAAAAGCTTTGGGAGAGAATTCTCTTCCCCAGGGTGTTACAGCTCTATAAGACAGACACTCTCAGACGGTCTTTGATGAAATAACTCATGCACTTCATTCCTTGTGGGTAGGGTCTTATACATTTTGGAGTAGGTTGGGGTCTAAAAGAATATTCTTTCTATGAGCTTGGTCTGAGATGTTAGGGATGCCTCATCTGCATGTGGAAGGGCTTCAGGTGTTGCTCCTATATGACTCATTGTCACCATGGGCTGTCGTAGACACGTGTTCCAGGACAGGAACCTAGTCAGGAGTAATTCTCAGATGAGAATTACCTGGGTTTCTGAATCTGCTAGACCTTACCAAGTTTTCTGTCTGGTGGCATGGTCCACTGCACCACAGTCCTCTGGCTTCCTCATACACATGTTTACACATTACTTAAACCATTACACATACATGTGCCTATACCTTCACACACCTTTGTATACATACTTGCCCCTGCACCTTCACACTCAGATGCACTTCTACCTTTACACACACACACACACACACACACACACACACACACACACAATGGGAGTCAGAAAGCCTGGAGATCCATGGTCCCTTCCTGAGGCACAGTCCCAATGACCCCAATAACCACCAAGTAAGGCATTTATTTTTTCTTTCTTAAGACAGGATCTCACTGTGTGTCCTTGGCTGGATTGGCGCTCACTATGTAGACCAGGCTGAGCTTGTCTGCATGTCTGCTGGATCTTCCTCCCTAGTGCTTGGCACAGGCCTTATTTATTAAAGGCTCAGCCACCACCCAGCAGTGCCACCCTGGGGACCAAGCTTCTAATATATGATCCCTGTGGAGATGAACCAAATCCAAGCCACAGTGGATCTAAGACTCTTTGTCACCACCTCAGCTGTCAATATATGTGGGTTACATAGAAGGATGCAGCTCAGCCATAGGACCAGTAGCTGGCAGTACTTCTCCCCCCAGTACCGGGCACCTAGGTGACCGTCCTAGCCTCCTTTCCTCTTGCTGTGATGAAATAGTTTAATAAAAACAACTTACGGAAGAGGTTTGTTTTGGTTCACAGTTCAAGAGCACATTCCATAATGGCAGGGCTGTTGGGACAGCAGAAGCTTGAAGCAGCTGCCCTCAGAAATAGGGAGAAGCAAGGGCTGGTGCCTGACCCCTCTCCGGCTATACAGTCCAGAGTCTGGGAATAGTCCCATTCACAATTAAGATGCGTCTTCCCATCTTAATCTCAAGTAACTGACTACAGTAATTCATCCACATCATACTCACCCGCTCAGGGACAGCCTCAGAGAGGGGAACAGAAAGGTCGCGATGACCAGAAGTAGTGAGTGACAGCAACAAAACAGTATTTGCCTAACGTGTCAGGGTTATCGCACACACGAATTCACAGTAGCACAAGACCCACACAAGATGAAGCCAAGCAAAATCCCAGCATAAATTATGGAGGTCTCACCAAGTCCCACACCTGAGGAACTACTAGCAGCTGACGGCTCCATGGAGAGGAGAGTTGGTTTATCTTTTCCAGTGATGCATAATTCAGTAAACGGTCCCACACCCCTAACATGCTGGCAACGAGAGTAAGATGACTCCGTGTGTGCTGGGGGTGGGGCACATTAAGTTGGAAGAGAAAAAGTAGCAGTGAAGATAGGGGAAGAATTTGGAGGGAAGGGGATGGGGAACCGACCTGATCAAAACACATCCTATTCGTGCATTGTCAGGTGGCGTCTGTCAATCTCTATTAAACCAAGAAGAGGGTCTGGGGGGGGGGTGGCTGTAATTGTCAACTGGACCCAACCTAGAATCTCTGGGAAGAATCTCAATGCAAGTGCCTGTACCGGCGTCTGGCTGACCCGTAGGCGTGTCTACAGAGGAACTGTCTCGGTTTTAGTCACCTGGTGGGGCTGGAGAGACGACTTAATGGTTAAGAGATCTTCCTGCTTCTGCAGGGAACTTGAAATCAGTTCCAGTGTTCACATACTGCAGCTCCCAATGGCCTATAATTACAGCCCCAGAGGATCTAATGCCTTCTGTCTTCTATGGTACACCCACATGCACACTCATGCACACTCATGCACACTCATGCACACTCATGCACACTCATGCACACCACACACACACACACACACACACACACACACTTTCTTTCTGTCTCAGTTCTCAGGATGCAGGGACAGGCAGATCTCTGAGTTCCCAGCCAGCCTGGAGCTAAGTACAGAGAAAGTTCCACGACACTGAGGGCTACACATGAAAACTGGGACAGTCTGTTGACTAAGCAATACAGTCGTTTGTCACTCCCTCCCTTCATTTGTATAAGGGGGACAAGGAGACCCAAGACCTCTGGGACATAAACACTGGGGTGGGCGACACGGTGCTGGAGAAAATGTACCACACAGATAAGCACTCAGTCTTGGGAGGCCCTGCCTACCCCCAAAGAATTTTTCTTTCTTTCTTCCTGCATCCACTGTTATCTGGCGTGTGTGTGAGTGTGTGTGTGTGTGTGTGTGTGTGTGTGTGTGTGTGTAATGTATATGGTATATGTGCATGTCTGTATGGGTGCATAAAGAGGTCAGATGTGTGTGGTATATGGGCATGTATGTATGTGGGTGCCTATGAAAGCCAGAGGAGGGCGTTCCATGTTCTGTTCTATATTCCCTGCCTTGTTCCCTCGAGACAGGGTCTCCGACTGAGGCCACAGCTAAGCTGACAGCCAGCAAGCCTCACACATCCTCCCTTCTCCGTCCCAACAGCACTGGCATTGCAGAGACGCACGCGTGTGGCCACGCATAGCTTTTCACATGTGTGCTAGGGATATGAACTCGGGTCCTGATGCTGGGCCAGCCAGTGCTCTTACCCACAAGCCATCTTCACATCCCACGGCCATTATCTCCATCATATAATCAGTCCCCGAAGTCGGAGACCTGGATGTTTCTCTTATCCCCTTCTCTCACATTGGACACCTAATACCATAAACGCTGAATTCAGAAAAGCACACATCTCTCCCTGTGTCTTCAGCTGTAACCCAGGGTTCTCTCTCTGTCTCTGTCTCTCTGTCTCTCTCTCTCTCTCTCTCTTTCTGTGTGTGTGTGTGTGTGCGTGTGTGTGTGTGTGTGTGTGTGTGTGTGTGAGAGAGAGAGAGAGAGAGAGGATAAAGAGTTCAAAGCCAAACTGAACTACACAGTGAGTTCTTGTCTCAAAAAAACAAACAAACAAACAAAAAAAAAAAAAAAACAGGAGCTGAAGAAATGTCTCAGTGGTTAAGGCCCCACTCTTCCAAAATATGCAAGCTCAATTCCCAGCACCCACATGGCATGGTGACTGACAACCATCAGTAACTCCAGTTCCATGGCATTCTATGCCCTCTTCTGGCCTCCACCTGCACAAGACAAAATATCCATACACATAAAACACCTTTAAATGTTTTAGACGAAAAATTAATTTAGTTAAATTAAAACCTGAAATATAAAGACAGCTGCGTTTTCTAACAAGGATCTGCAATGTGCAAGTCTTTGCGTTTCCAAACGTACCCCCCCCAACATTACCACCGTAATAATTATGTGAGGTGGCCACAGTCTGCCCATTTAGCACCGAGGCTCTGAGAAGCTTAAGATTTCTCCATGCTTGGGGCCGGAGAGACAGCAGGGTGAAGCAGTGAATTCAGCTAAACCGCTATGTGTTCCCAAGGGGCTGCGTGCACACACCTGCCCAAGAGCTGTCTGGACTCACAAATGACAGACAGACAGACAGACAGACAGACAGACACACACACACACACACACACACACACACACACACACACACACACACACACACCAGTAAATTTTAAACATGCCTTGACTAGCTCAAAGGCTGGGCAGTTCTAATCCTCTGCCCGGCTAGCATCCATTTCTCTCAGGACTCCTGACTCGACCTTCTAAATCTGTGTTTTATCTTTGCTGCCCGTTACCTTCCGGGCAGACCCTCCTACAGGGCGGCTTTTCCTTCTCACCTACACTTAGGATGAATTTTTTCTGCAGCTCTAAATCTGATCCATCTCCCTCTGAGACATAGTCATCTTCCTCCCTTCCTCTCTCCGAGTTCCTGGCCTATGCAAATCTAATGGTCCCGCCTCAGTCTACCTACCCAACCATTGGCTGTTGGTTCTTTATTGACAGATCAAAAACCAACTTGGGGGTGGGGTGGGGATTTAGCTCAGTGGTAGAGCACTTGCCTAGAAGCACAAGGCCCTGGGTTCGGTCCCCAGCTTAAAAAAAAAACAAAAAACAAAAAGCTGGGAACAAGAGCCTTCAGCATTTGGACATGCAGATTCTCCATTGGTGTGGGGATGGGGGTAGATTAAGATTAATTCAAAGCATTAGAACTAATCTCCAGTAGCAATGGGTAAGAACCCTTGATGCTCAAGCATGAAGATCTGAGTTTAAATCCAGGTTGTATGCACTCTGTTGTCCTCCTCTAGGTCAGAGGAGGTGAGCTCACCCTACCACACATGCACACATGTATACATATGGCACACACACACACACACACACACACACAGACACACACACAAAGACACACACACACATTAAAACAAAAAAGATTATTTAGTTGGTAAAAGAAATCAAGGATAGCAATTTGATCCCCAAGATTTACATGGTAGAAAGAGGCAACCATCACCCTCTGGGAGACCAGAACCAAGTCCTCCACTAGGGAGGACTCCAAGACGCTCGAGGGTCTCCATGTGCATCACATGCCTATATATACATACACACACACACACACACACACACACACACACACACATATGAATAAATAAATAAAATTTGATGCTAAAATATTTAATGAAAGACAAAACGATCATGTCCCAGGTTAAACTACAGAACCTTTTGCAGGAAGTTGGCATAACTCCATGACAGAGCACTTACTGAGCCTGCTCAAGACCCTAGGTCCCATGCAGCACTGGGAGAAATGCTGGGCTCAGTAAAAAGCCAGCATTGGCTGTGGACACTGACCGTAGTCTTTCTCAGCCATCCCTTCTCAAACCATGAGCTTTATGACAAGTTCAGTGTCCTTTGCTGGGCCTGGGGGCACAGGCTACTCATGTGTCTGACAATCCAAAGCCAACCTAGCAAGAGACCCTCTATCTAGTTTCATTTCTGCTGCTAGGATAAAGAAAAACTTTACCGAAAGCAAGGCGGAACAGAAAGAGGACGGTGTTAGTTTATAACTGTAGGTTACAGTCTAACGCTGCGGGGCCGTCAAAGCAGGAACAAAACAGGTCACCACGTCATAGCCACAGTCAGGATCGTGCACACTCATGCTCCTTTGCTGTTTCAGTTCAGTTTCTATTACTGTGACAAACACCACAACCAAGGCCAGGTCGGGGAGGAGAGCATTTATTCAATCTTACAATTGCAGTTTACTTCTCATCAATGAAGGAAGAAAATGCAGGCGCTGAAGCAGAGACGATGGGGAGGAAGCTGTTTACTGGCTTCCTTTCTGACTCATGCTGAGCCCAGTTGCTTATACGAATCAGGCGCTTGTGCCTAGGGATGGTGCTGCCCACAGTGGGCAGGGCTCTTCCCTACCGACCGTCAGTCAAGACACTCTCTCACAGGTGTGACTGCAGGCCAGTCTGATCTGGGTACTCCTTCAGTTGAAGCTCCTGGTTCTTAGGTGACTCTAGGTTTTGTCCAGTTGACAATAAAGCTAACCAGGACATTTGGTTTCCCCTTTGTTCTCATTTCAATGTATCCACTCTGCTTGGAGAACGGTGCCATCCACAGTGAGCTGGGTCGTCTCACGCCAGTTAACTTGAGACCATCCCCACTGACATGCCCACAGGTCAACCCCGTTCCTCACTGAAGCTTTCTTCCCAGGTGACTCTATGTTGTGGGGTTGACAATTAAACCTAACCATCAAAAGCTTCGGGACTCTTGTGGAAGAATAGGGGGAAGGATTGCAGGCCCTGAAAGGGATAAAAACTCCATAGGAAGACCAAGGAGTCGACTAACCTGGACCCTTTCATGTGGGTCCCAAACAACTGGAGCAGGGGCTGTCTCAAAAGCTGTTGCCTGTGTGTGGGATGTGCTCTTCTAACTGGGCTGCCTTGTCTGGCCTCAGAGGGAGAGGATGCATCTAGTTCTGTAGAGATTTGATGTGCCAGGATTGAGGGATACCCAGGGAGAGCCCCCTGCTCAGAGGAGAAGGAGAGGGGTAAGGAAGAATAAAACTAACCATCACACATCTTTTTCAATAATTTTTTTTTTATTTATTCATTCTACATCCCACTCACAGCCTCCCTTCCTCCTCTCCTCCCAGTCCCACCCTTACAAATCCTTCCCCCTATTACCTCCTCCTCTTCCCCTCAGAGAATGGGAGCCTCCCATGGGTACCACCCTGACCTGGGACATCTAGTCCCAGCAGGACTAAGCACATCTTCTCCCACTGAGGCCCAACCAGGCCGTCCAACAGATTCAGAGACAGCCCTCGCTCCAAGTGTTAGGGGCCCACGTGAAGACAAGATGTACACCCGCTGCAGGTGCACACGCCCATCCTTAAAGAACTAAAGAGTAAAAATGAGTGATGGGATGTAGGTCAGTGGTACAGTGTGTACTAGCCGGCCACACTCC
Source organism: Rattus rattus (assembly GCF_011064425.1). NCBI lineage: Eukaryota > Metazoa > Chordata > Mammalia > Rodentia > Muridae > Rattus > Rattus rattus. The sequence goes on from NC_046169.1 coordinate 1,291,691, forward strand.
ACTCAATCCCAGCCCCGAAACAAATCAAGCTTGTGTGTGTGTGTGTGTGTGTGTGTGTGTGTGTGTGTGTGTGTGTGTGTGTGTGTGTGTGTGTGTGCGTGTGTGTGTGTGTGTGTGTGTGCGTGCGTGCATGTGTGCGTGTGACTTTTATGTGGGTGCTGGGAACCAAACTAAGGTTCTCATCCTTGTTGGGAGAGCACTTTGCCTCCTGGGTTATCTCCTCAGCCCCGATTTTGGACTTTTCCAGGTTGGGAATATTTGTGTAACCCTAATAAGTTAATTTGGGGGATGAAAACCTGTCTAAACGTTGGGTTAACTGACGTTTCATGTATACTTAATATGCATGGCCCGAAAGTATTTCATATGCTACTTTTTATCTCTGTATTTGTGTGTGTATATTGTGTGTATGTGTGTGTATGCGTGTGTGTATGCGTGTGTGTAGTGTGTGTGTTGTGTGTGTAGTGTGTGTGCATGTAGTGTGTGTGTTGTATGTGTGTGTGTGTGTGTGTATGTTTGTGTGTGTTTGTGTGTGTTTGTGTGTGTGTGTGTGTGTGTGTGTGTATGTTTGTGTGTGTGTATGTGTGTGTGTGTGTGTGGTGTGTGGTGTGTGTGTGTGAGTGTGGTGTGTGTGTGTGAGTGTGTGTGTGTGTGAGTGTGTGTGTGTGTGAGTGTGGTGTGTGTGGTGTGTGTGTGTATTGTGTGTATGTTGCGTGTGGTGTGTGTGTGAGTGTGGTGTGTGTGTGTGTGTGTGTGTGTGTGGTGTGTGGGGCATGGGGGAAGGGGTACTTTTAAATTAAGCACATTTGTGTAGAGGTTTGTGCACATGAGTGCAGTAACCACAGAGGCCAGCAGGGGGCGACGGATCATTTGGAGCTGAAGTCACTGGCTTTTGTACATAATGAGTAGTTGTGTCCCAGTGCCAAATTGGTGACGGGGACAGAATCACCATCTACAACAACAATGCTTGCTTTTCACTGCTGAGCCACCTTTCCAGCCTGTTTTGTTTTGTTTTTTGGTTTCTTTGTTTTGTTTTGTTTTTTTTCCCGTGGTATTTTTTATTTATCTTGCTCCAGTGCCACTGCACTTGTGGTTCTCGGGGATTGAACTCATGTCGTTGGGCTATGGAAGCAAATGCTTCGATCTGCAGAACCATTCCTCTGGAGCCCAATCACTGCATTTGATCTGTCACACGTGGAATGTTCCACTTGCATTATCACGTCAGGGGTCAACGTTCTTTGGAGTCTGCAGACTTTGGGTTTACGAAGCTGCCTTGATTGTTTGCTGTTTGTTTCAAACTAGGACACTTTGTTGCATGGCAAAACAGGAATAGAGACGCTGTATCGTTGAAATTGCTTCAGTAAGCTAGCTCTACCTAAGAGCAAATGAAATAACTATTTACGTTTTTAAAATAAAAGCCTATCTGTGATTTGAGAAATAGAGACAGGAGAATCTTGAGTTTGAAGCTAGTCTGGGCCACATAGTAAAGCCTGTCTTCAAACAACACCCAAGATTTGGAGGTGTTTCTCAGAGGTAGGTTCATTCCCTAGAATTCCCCATGAGGGGCTGAGGGGTGTGGCTCAGTCATAGAAAATTTGCCTAGCATGCTCAAGGGTTTGGGTCCCACCCACAGCACTGCAAAAAAAAAAAAAATAAAGTGTATCCATGTACAATACAAACTGCATGTGGTAGCCCAAGGGAAGTACGGGATGTTTCCCCTCCACTTTGAACTTAGCAGAAATTCTGTGGGGCTGGGGGCCAACCTAAGGCTCCCTGAGTCTGTGGAGCAGATCCTCTTGCAGGGTGTCAAGCCTGGGACAGTGTTTACCTAGATCTCTGGGAAGTCCCCCCAGTGAACGGACTCCCTCTTTTCTCACCCAGGGAAGCCAGTCTGAAAAAGGGTTCAAGCTTCCAGGCAAAGGAGAGGTAGGGCTTTCCCTCCTTCCAGTGTGCCTGCTGGCTAGAGAGCCAGGACACGCTGTGCTTTCGCTTCCCAGAACCCTCCTCCCAAGCTCTGGCCTGGCTCCCACCTCTGCCTGCGATGAAAGAGACCAGACACTGGAAAAGCAGGGAGCCCAGCACCAGCCCAGAGCCCATCCTGACGTGTTTATATTTAGGGGAAGATGAAAAGCAGAAGTAGAAAGAAGCCTTGTGGGGAAGCAATGGTGAGAGACAGGAGTCCACGCCAGGTTGTCCCTGCATCAGGAACGGAGCAATCCCGGGGAAAGGCGGGATCTGAAACAAGACTGTAAGGGCATAGAAGAGCAAGGTCAGGGTCACTCCGGTCCAGACACATCTATCCTGCGATCGTTTGGAAAGAGACTGAATGAAAACTAGACACGGTATTTAAGAACAGAGGGAGGAGGAGTGGGCCGGGGAGATGGCTCCGTTTTTAAAGCACTTGCTGTGCAAATATGAAGACCAGAGTTCAGATCCTCGGGATCCATGTAAAACACATGAGGCATGCTGGTGCATGCCTCTAACTCCAGCACTTGGTGTGGCAGTAGAAGGAGGGAGATCACAGGGCTTACTGCCCAACCAGCCAAAACCATGAGCTCTAGGTTCAGTGAGAGACCCTGTGTCACCAACACACACACACACACACACACACACACACACACTGCTAGATTGGGGATAGAGTGCTCAGGTACACCCTTAAAACTTAAACAAAGAACTACTATGAGAAGTAGCAATTTTGCTTCCTGGTATAGACATAAAAGAACTGAGAGGAAGGCCGGCAAGATGGCCCAGTAGGTAAGGGAGCTTGCCACCAAACCCTGGTGACCTGAATTCCACTTCCAGGACTCACATGGTAGTAGAATAGAGCAGGCTCCCACAAGTTGTCCTCTGATGTAGAAACAGGCAAAGAAATGTAAAAAAAAAAAGAGAGAGAGAAAATAATTGAAAGTGGGGCCAGTTGTGATGCTGCATGTCTGCAGTCCCAACCCGGAAGCCAGTAGGCAGGAGGTTTGCAAGTTTGAGGCTTGTGAGTTCCCATCACCCAGAGCGGTCCAGCAGAGTTTCTGTCCGAGAAACAAAACAACACTGAAAGCAGATCACAAATGGATACCTGTATGATCCTTTCCTTAGCGGTGACTCACAAGAGCCAAAAGACAAACAGAATGTAATCTGGGCTGTGCGGATGGCTCGGATGGTGAAGCCCTTGCTATGCGAGCTCCAGGGCCTGAGTTCGCACACCAGGAACCTGCGTGAAACAGACTAGCCTGGAGTTGCAGCACAAGCTGGTAATCCCAGTGTTGGAGGGGAAGAGACAGACAGATCCCCATGGCTCACTGGCCAACCAACAAGGACAAATGGGTGCGTTCCAGGCCTCTGACAGACCTTGTCTCAAAGGCCAAGATGGATGGGACCTGCGATGGTTACTTTTGATTGTCGAATTGACACAATGTAGAAGCATCTAGGGATAAAATCTCCACAGAGGATTGTCTAAAGCCTGTGGGTTTGTCTAAGGGGCTTCTCCTGATCATATTTGCTGAAAAGGAAAGGCTCGACTGACTGTGGGTGATGCCATTCCCCACAACCTGGGACTATCAGCCAGATAAACTCTTTCTCCCTGAAGTTGATTTAGACACATAGTATTAGACATTTAGTGTGCAATCACAGCAACAAGATAAGACCCTGAGGAAAGCTGCCCAAGGTTGACCCTGTGACCTTTACACGCACATAAAACATATGCACTGTACCTCCACATACCCGAACACACACACACACACACACACACACACACACACACACACACACACACACACGAAATGTAGCCTATGCATACAGCAAATGATCTGTGGGTCTGACTAAAAAGCATAGAGCTCCAGCATGGCCGCCTTTAGGGGGAATGAAACCTTGAATCCCAGAATAGGAATATGTCTTAGTCGCTCTTTTATTGCTGTGAAGAGAAACCATGACCAAGGAACTCTTATAAAAGAAAGCATTTGATTGGAGGCTGGCTTACAGTTTCAGAGGTTTAGTCCATTATCACCATGGCAGCATGTAGGCCAGTGCCGGAGCAGCAACTGGGAGCTACATCATGATCTGTAGACAGAGAGAGAGAGAGAGAGAGAGAGAGAGAGAGAGAGAGAGAGAGAGAGAGATTGATTCTTGGATTGCCATAGGCTTTTGAAATCTCAAAGCCCACCCCCAGAACACATTCCCTCCAACAAAGCCACACCTCCCAATCCTTTTAATCCTTTCAAATAGTGCCACTCTCTGGTGACTAACCATTTAAATATATGACCCTATTGGGTGTATTCTTATTCAAACCACCATGATCCACTCTCCATACTTCTTCTATCCATATTTACAGCAAAATGTATTCAGTCCAACTTCAAAAGTCTCCATAGTCTATCGCAGTCTCAACATTGTTTAAAAGTTCAAAGTCCCTTCTGAGACTCGTGATACTGTAACCTCCTGTAAAATCGAAACCTAGAAGTAGATCACATTCTTCCACAACGGCACAGAACACACATTACCATTCCAAAAAGTGGGCATAGTGAAGAAATGGCGGACCAAAGAAAGACTGGAAACCATTCTTACTGAAACCACCACAGCATGCCACTGGAGAGGTGAATTCCCATTGGGCAGGAAGCCCATCTGTGTGTTAAGGAGTGGGGACTTTAGCCCAGGAGACCTCACCTCTGCCATCCCTTGACTGACACCCTCTTTTTCCCCACCCGCAGGAAGATGGTTTTCTGAGGCACCTCAGCGAGAGCGCAGAAGACCTCAGCCTGGACCTGGGAGCCCTTCAGGGCAGCGAGTACCTCCGGGATCTGGGCTTGGGAGCCCCTTCTGACCTCCATCAGTCTGAAGTGGTTATGGATCCTGAGACCCCCAGAAGAGAGTCCTTCCATACAAGCTGTGAGGGAGCTTCAGCCCTGCCTCAAAGACACAGCTGGGAGAGACCCCGGAGCTGCTCAGAGAGGGGTCGAAGGTCAGCCCCCACCACTGCCTACCTTCCAGGTGCCACAAGGAAGGAATGAGGGGACCTGCAGCCTCCCACGGCTGTCGCAGCCTACCACGGCTGTCGCGGCCTCCCACGGCTGTCCTCACTGTTACCCAGCTGCATGACTGGGCTGGGGACATACAAACATCTCTTCCCCCAGATAGGGCACCAGTAATAGACCAAAGAAGTCATCCCATCCGAGTCCAGCACAGTGAACCAATTTCATTGGCGTTTACTTATAGGAGTTTGGGGGAGGGGTTACTTACGTGAGTGTAAATAACGCCAAAGCAGCTACATCGTGAATACCGACTCTGACTCACGGAAGTCACAACTGGGCCTCCCCGTACAGCTTGCAGGCAGCTTCATCAAAGAGTCCCTTCTCCCCCAGAAACTGTGTATGAACTTCCATATATCCTCAGGATCTTGAGCTTTCTTGTGAGTTTCTGAGGTTCCTCTTCCCTCCAAATGGGAAGTTTAATTGGGAAGAAGCATGTGTGAGTATGTATATGTGAGGTCCTGCACACACAAACACGACATAGAGCCTCTGGGGTATCTGTGCTGCTAGAAGCAGCCCAAATCTGTCCTCTCACAAACACGCGTGTGTGTGTGTGTGTGTGTGTGTGTGTGTGTGTGTGTAGATTCCCACACATACAAACACACGTGTGTGGTACACATAGAAACTGTTTGCTTCCCACTCACCCTGTTAAGCCCATACCTAATGGGCTATAAGCAGTGGGACATCCACACAACGTTTGCCCACCGCCTGCATGCTACAGTCTCACAAGTGATCCAAACACGAGACGAGTATCATCTCCCGGCACACACAGTAACAGCACCAGAAGTGGAGGGGCCTCAGCCATCTCCATCCCTACCGGTGTGCCTCAGCTCCTCCCAAGAGGGTTCAAGGTGTAGCTTAATGGTAGGTGCCTGCCTAGTATGCATGAGGCCCTGGGTTTTGCCCTCAACATTGAAAAGTGGAGGAAGGAAAGAAGGAAGGAAGGAAGGAAGGAAGGAAGGAAGGAAAAGAAGTCGAGGAAGGAGGAAGAAAGGAACCTTCTATAGAAAGATGCGGAGAGGATCTCCATGAGGATGCAGACTCCTTGTATTGGGAGGGTTGGAGCCCTCGATGTGGCCTCCCCCCTCCCTGACCTGGAACCTTCCTTCCTCTGTGTGCCTAAGACCATAGCCAGATGGATACTAACCACAAGCTTCAATGTCTGCTCTCCCGCAGGCTCAGCCTTGACGCCTCTGAGGTGGACGAAGGGGCCTGTCTCCCCCGGACTCTGGCTAGCCTTGCTCTGAATCTGTCTGGAGATGGGCAGAAGACTTGGATCCAAGGATGCTTACCTGTCAGTGGGACACCAGCACCCTCAAGCAAGGTGAGCAGAATCTGAACCAATCCATCCGAACAGTAGTAGGCACCCCTCTGGGATTCAATGCTGTGGGTGGAAGGGAGTATGGACTCCATGGCTATCAGAAGTCACCAATCATAGTGAGGGCAGGGAGGAAGGATCTCCCTAATTTGGCCCATTGCTGTGGCATCTCTGGGTCCTGAGCTACTTTGTGCCAGAGAGAGAGAGAGAGAGAGAGAGAGAGAGAGAGAGAGAGAGAGATACAATACCACAGAGTGGGTATGTTATAAAGAAAAGAGGTTTGTTTTTGTTCATGAGTCTAGAAGTCTAGGGTCAAGAGCTGTGATTGTTGATGACTTTCTTATTGGACGGTCCTTGGAGGTGCAGTGAATCACAAGGCAATGACAAGAAGTGTACATGTGTTGTCCATGTCTTCTCTCTCTCTCTCTCTCTCTCTCTCTCTCTCTCTCTCCCTCCCTCCCTCTCTGGTGTGTGTGTGTGTGTGTGTGTGTGTGTGTGTGTGTGTGTGTGCGTGCGCATCCATGTGTGTAAGCATGTAGGGGTGGGGAGAGGGTGTGGAAACCAGAGGGTGACCTCTGACGTAATTTCTCAGTGCCATCTGCCTTCTTTTGAGACAGATTAAAACTTGCTGAGAAGGCTGGGCATGGCATGGGCATGATGTCATGGGCCTTTAACCCCAGCACTTGGGATGCAAAGGCAGGCAGATCTCTGTGAGGTCAAGGCCAGACTGCTCTACATAGTGAGTTCCGGGATAGCTAGGGCTATATAAAGAGGCTCTATCTCAAAAAAGAAAGAAAGAAAGAAAGAAAGAAAGAAAGAAAGAAAGAAAGAAAGAAAGAAGAAAGGAAGCAGAACAGGAAGGGGAGGGGAGGAGAAGAGAAAGAAGAGAAGAGAAAGAAGAGAAGAGAAGAGAAAGAAGAGAAGAGAAAGAAGAGAAGAAAAGAAGAGAAGAGAAAAGAAGAGAAAGAAGAGAAGAGAAAGAAAGAAGAGAAGAGAAAGAAGAGAAGAGAAGAGAAAGAAGAGAAGAGAAGAGAAAGAAGAGAAGAGAAAGAAGAGAAGAGAAAGAAGAGAAGAGAAAGAAGAGAAGAGAAAGAAGAGAAGAGAAAGAGGAGAAGAGAAGAGAGAAAGAGGAGAAGAGAAGACCATTGCCAAGTAGGCTAGCCGGCAAGCCCCAGGAGCCTACCCATATCTACCGACCCTCCCCAGCTCTGAGATTATAAACATGTGCCACATGCCCAGGTGGGTTTTACCTGCACCCTCATGGCACTTTATGGATTGAGCCGTCTCCACAGTCCTATGTCCCTTCAGATAAATCTGCCTGGGGCTGGAGAGATGGCTCCATCAGTAAAGCCCTTCTACCTAAGTTTGGATCCCTAGCTCCCAGCATGGTGATACGAGCTTGTAATCCTACCAAGGGGCAGTGGGGAGATAACGAGAGATTCCGGGAGTTCACTGGTCAGCTGGCCTGACCCGTGGGATGAGGTCCAGTGACACTCAGTGAGAGATTTCGTCTCAAAAACTAGAGTGAAGGACAGGTGAAAAGATACAGTGGGTGAAGTCACTTGTCACTGAACCAGACAACCTAAGTTCAGTCCTTCAGCCCAATGGCAGAGGGAGGGAATCAAGTTGTCCTCTGAGCTTCACACGCAAACACACACACACACACACACACACACACACAGATGTGTGCGTGCGCACATGAACACGCACACGTTAATTAAAATTTAAATATAAGGTGGAGAGTGAGGTACTCAGTGGTAACCTCTGTTCTCTGCACACATGTGCCATAAATGCACTGTACACACACACACACACACACACACACACACACACACACACACTCTTTAAAGGTTGGATGGCTGTGGTGAGGTAAAGGGGTAGAGCACAGCTCTCATCCCAGCACTCAGGAGGCAGAGACAGGAAGATCTCTATGGATTTGAGATCAGCCTGGTCTACACAGTGAGTTGCAGACAGCCAAGGCTACCCAGTGAGACACTGTCACAGCAAAAGATTGCAGTTGGGGAAACTCCAGCCTGAACAACATTAATGCAACTGTAGTCTCCTCCCAAGGCCCCATATCTACATTTTGATGGTCAGATTGCCACTCTTTTAATACCGCACCGTGAGGATTTAACTCCTTCCTGAGTTTCAGATAGGACAAACCATAGACACATCTGGTGCTATCCCAGGGTCAAACTGTCTTCTCTAAAATGGGCACGTTCCCATCGAAGACGAATCATAAGACTGGAGAGACTGCACCATCAGAAAATCATCTGCTTTACAAGCACAAGGTTGAGAGTTCGATCCCAGGAGCCCATGTATGAGAAGCCAGGAGTGCTGAGGCGGGCTTGTGATCCCAGCCCTGGCAAGGCAGAGACATGGAGGATCCCTGGGACTCACTGGAAGATCACCCTAGCCTACTTTACAAGTCCAGGTCAGTGAGGAATCTTCACTAAAACAAAATTAGTAGGTTGTGCTTTGAATGAGGCGATCTTCCTGCCTCTACATGCAAACACACACAGGTGCATCTGCTAGTGTGTATGCACGTGTGCATGCACACACACCAGAGACGGAGACACGGAAAGAAGAATCCTATCCATAAATGTCCCAGTGGGCTAGGGCAAGGGGAGCCTGTCCTCTTACGCGGAAGTCCCAACCGGGCTAGAAGAGCCCTACCCGAGGAGGAGCTTGCAGCGAGAGGAAAACAGGTTGGGTCTGCAACCAGGAAAAGCGCGTTTCAGACTTGTGATGGCAGCTGATATCTGGGGAATGTATGCTTGGGGCTATCTAGTCTGTGGTCCCTGAACATGACCAATGGATTTGAGTCCCACAGCCTCAAGAATAACTCTGGGTTCTGTAAAGGGTTACAGTTCGTGACTGAGTAGAGGGGGTCCCTGATGAAGCTGGAATCTGGACCTGGGGGAGGAGGGGTGACACTGGCTGTATGTACCTGGGGTCCACAAGGGCAGTGTGTAACCCAAACTACAAATCCTGTTCCCCCAACAGGAAGGCAACAGCCCTGAGAAAAGGCTAAGATCCAAGTCAGTACCCGTGTCCTGTGAAGAGATCAGCTGTCTGGAACCCGCTTCTGGCTCAGATGTGTGTGCTCCACCTGTACAAGGTAGCCAAGCCTGGGGAAGTCTTTCCGGCATACCAAGTGACTGGGGCAGGGAGGACTCCATGGGTGGAGCCCCAGCTGGGTCACACGGAAGACAGGAGCTGATGGAGGAAGCACAGGGTCACTTGGGCAGAAGGTTGGCGATCCTTTGGGTCCAGAAAGAGTATAACCTCCAATGACTGCCATTGACTCCTCTCTAGGATGCCTCTAACTCTTCTCCTTTTTCCCCTTTTCCTGTGCCTCAGCTTCTTCCTCTCTCCCTCCTTCCTTCCCTCCCTCTCATCTTTCTCCTTCACTCCTTTAAAAAAATTATAATTGTTATTAACGTGTGTAGCGTTAATTTTTAGCTATACTGCTTTGTGCTCCTGACAGGTCTCTCTCTCTCTCTCTCTCTCTCTCTCTCTCTCTCTCTCTCTCTCTCTCACACACACACACACACACACACACACACACAGCAGTTAATTTTAAATATGCCTTGATTAGCTTAAAGGCTGGGCAGTTCTAATCCTCCTCGAAGCTGGCACACATTCCCTTCGGGTACTCTTGGTTTAGCACTCTCTAATTCTGTATTTTATCTTTGTTGCCCTGGCTCCTGCTGGGTGGCCCCCAAGTCTTTGCTGCCCAAGATGCTTCTCAGCAGCCCTTCTGGGGACCTCATACCTTCTCACCTATGTTTTGGATCATTTTCCTTCTGCAGATCTAAATCCCATCTGTCTTGCTCCGAATCATGGTGATTCTCCTTCCTCTCTCCCAGTCCCTAGCTTGTAAAAAGCTAAAGGTCCCACCTTAGTTTACCTGCCTAGCCATTGGCTGTCGGCTCTTTATGGATTGACCAAAAACCAATTGGGGACAAGGACCTTCAGAGTTTGGGCATGAAAATCCCCGATTTTATGGGCCAGGTTAATTCAAAGCATTAGAAGCAACCCCCAACAAATGTGTGTGGCAGTATGTCGGGAGGGGCGTGCACATGTCGTGACACACACGTGGAGGTCAGAGGACAAGAGTTGGGTGTCTCCTTCTACTGTGTGGGTCCGGGAATTGAACTTGTGTCATCATCCTTGGGAGCAAGCACCTGTACTTACTGAGCCATCTTCAACTTCCCTCCAAGTTCCCCTTTCCTCTCTCTGTTTCCCTCTCGGTCTCGGAATCTCTACCAAAGACTACACTTCTGCATTCTCCCTCAAGCAGTCCTCAGACAGATCCAACCTGCTCTCTTGAATGGGTCTGAGCCTCCCTGGTTTTCCTCAGTAAGAAGGTACATTGTGTGTAGCTCCGCGTGTCCCTGGGAGAGCCTTCGAGTTTGCACAGACACACTACCATGACGGTGCAGTCCTGGTCCCAGGCTTCCTGTCTCTCCTCCCCGAGAGACTGCTAGTGTGATGTGCGAAGCTTCTGATCATCCGTGGGCTGGAGGCGGGCGGGTGTCGAGCTGGATCCTTGCTCATTCCTCTGCTCCCCATGCTGGGGACTGCTTCTAGGCCTTGAACCCCCCGTGCTGGAGTGTTTGGAAAAGGACCACGTGGAGCCAGACCATGTGTGAGTGTCTGCCCCACAGCAGGCAGGAGTGCCCTGGGGGACCGGCCCTGGGGAGGTGGGCAAAGAGTCTGCCCCACAGCAGGCAGGAGTGCCCTGGGGGACCGGCTATGGGGAGGTGGGTAAAGAGTCTGCCCCACAGAAGGCAGGAGTGCCCTGGGGGACTGGCTATGGGGAGGTGGGTAAAGAGTCTGCCCCACAGCAGGCAGGAGTGCCCTGGGGGACTGGCTATGGGGAGGTGGGTAAAGAGTCTGCCCCACAGCAGGCAGGAGTGCCAGTAGAGTGGCTTAGAGGGAGGTGGTAGAGGCTGGGGCCGGGGGATGCAACGCTGCTGTTTGTAAGCAACCATGGCTGGGGCCGGGGCTCATTTGATGGATCCCATCCCTGTGACTCCATAAACCAGGCATGTGGTAGTGTCTCCCTGTCATCCTACCACTGAGCGGGTAGAGGTGGGAAGACTGGGAGAGTTCGAGGTCATCCTCAGCTAATTGTGGGTAGGAGGTTGGCCTGAAATACACACGAACTTATCAAAACCAGGTTTGTTTTACGATAGCTAGCCATGCTACCTTAATCTTGCTCAGACGCTCACAAACAACCTTTGCCTAGGAGAAAGACACCCCGGAATCCTCAGGGCACCCAGTTAGAGTGAGCACGGGAGCTTGGGTCTGGCCAAGGAATCGTGGTCCATGTGTTTGTATCCCATCCCTTTCTAGGCTGATAGTGCAACAGGTGCTTCAGGAGCTGAGGCAGTACCACGGGTAAGTGAGATGGGAGCAGGCGTGAAGGAGAGGACAAACGTGACAGGGAAGGGAGAAAGGAGGTGAGGGACAGCTGTCGGCATCTGTAGGAGAGGGCACAGTTACAGGATCTGGTAGGAGGAGGATGGGTGCTTATGGCTGTGACGACACACGCCTTTCACCTCAGCGTTTAGGAGGCTGACAAAGCAAGAAGACTGTGAGTTTAAGGCTAACCTGGGCTATTTGGCGAAACTCTGCCAAAGAAGGAGGGGTAGGAAAAAGGGAAGGAGGCAGAAGTTAAGACTTAAGGTGGTGGGGCTAGGGGAGGAAGAAGACAAGAAGAAGGAGGAGGAAGGGAATGGCGTCGAAGAGGAGGAGACGGAGAAATGAAGAAAGGAAGCCTAATGTTTCCTGAGAGCTGTTAGAAAACCTCCCTCATGAGCTCATGCGGTTTGTCCAAGACACAGTGCTGCTGCCCTCTGCTGGAATGCAGTGATCGCGTCCCTGTATGCAAGCCCACAGTCACCGGTGGGCCCTCAGATAGCTCCCCCACACCCTGGAGAAGCGCCTGTACTCTAAAGCCCTGGCGATGCGCAAATGAAGGATACGGGAAGAGTTGCCTGCAGATCTACATGTCTGTCCCACTCTACCCCTCAGGGCCCGTCAGCGAGCTCGCATGTCCATCAGCCCTGGAGGACCCCACTCCAACCTCACCTGGTTCGAGTTCCTGTCAGAGTAAGCGCAAGCTGCCAGAGGTGGCTATAGTAGGGCCTTTATACAAAGTCCCCTAAGAGCTGACTTCACCCAGAGAACGAAGGCTGAGACAGGGCTGCCTGGGCTGCAGAGCGAGGGCAGGGGAAAGTGAAAGGAAAGGAGAAAGAAAACCAGGGAAGAAGAGATGGGGAACTGGGGGCTAAAGATGGGATCACATTATGGGGAAGCGTATTCCTGGAGCACCTTCCAGAGTTGCCTCAGAATGACCTGAAGCCTTTCCTCACCCACTTCCTACTGTCCAGGAGCGAGGATGGTGTGTACAAGAATGAGAAGACGGACAAGAGCACCAGAGTGAAGCGCAGCCTGAGCTCCCTCCGCAGCAGGGTCACGAGGCAGAAGGAGAAGGTGGGTGAGCGTGGGGACTCCTCTTCCTTCCTTTCCCTGCTCCACGATGTACCCTTGACTCGGGAACCCTGGAATCCAAGCCCGGACTAGAAAAATGGAGGTGGAGGGCATTAAAAAGGACCAGACTCTGCAGGAGATATTCTAAGGCCCATCATTTTCTCAAGCAGGGGAAGAACCCAGCACATCTAAAAGATAAGATTCAGGATGTTCCAGGAAAGCGGGAGTGTGTCAACGGGCACCAGCTGGTGCGAGGAACCTTCTCGGGCCACTCCAGCTGTCCTCTGTGTGGCAAACCTTTGCTGAGCTCAGGTGAGTCCCAGCCCCCTCCGTCCACCCAAAGGGGGTGTCGGCCTTCTTTCATCATTAATGCCCCTCCATCCTCTGGTACATCCTGGCTCCATTTTACTCTCTCCAATGTGAGCAAATCAGAGTAGAACCTGGAGAGACCCAGAGGGACGGGTCAGTCACTGAGGATGGTGACTAAGTTCTATCTCAGCCTTGGCCTTTGTAGAAATCCAGCCGCATCTGGACTCAGGCAGGCAGGGTTTTTATCAGATGTGGTGACAAAATATCTTGTATTTCCTGGCTAAAATCTCAGAAACACATTTTGTCATAGTACTGGGACCTGACTGGCCAAGGTCAAGCTATCCTCAGGTGTTGGGTTTCTCCACGCCCTTCTCCCAGATTCTGGTAGCTCTCCAACCTCGTGACAGCATCATCCTACAATGTTGTTGCGTGCACACTGGAGTCCCAAACTCTCTTTTCTCTCTTTCCTTCCCTTGTATGTGTGCTTGTTCATGTGTGCACTTGAAGGTGCTCATGTATAAATACCAAAGGACAACCTTGGCAGTGTTTTCTTCTGTGCCATTCCATCATGTTTTATGTGTGACTTGTGTGCAGGTACATCCATGCACATGCATGCACATGTGTCCACATGCATGTGGAGGCTAGTGTGCAGGTCTATCTGTGTACATGCATGCACATGTGTCCACATGCATGTGGAGGCTGGAGATTAATTCTGGATGTCTGCCTCTATCACTCTCCACATCTTTTTTTGAGACAAGGTCTTTAGAGAACCTGGTGTTTGCTGATGCAGCAGCCACTTGCAAGCCCTAGGTATCCTCCTCTCTCTGACTCCTGGGATTATAAGCACTGTGTTCTTGTGCCCGACTTATTGTTTATTATTTTCATGTGGGTTCTTTCTCTTTTTCTTTTTTCTAATCTTCTCTCCTCTCCTTCTCCTCCTCCCTTTTCCCTCTACCCCTTGGCCTCCCTTTCTTTCTTTCTTTCTTTCTTTCTTTCTTTCTTTCTTCCTTTCTTTCTTTCTTTTTCATAAAAGGGTCTCCTATACCCCAGGCTACCCTCAAGTTTCAAACTTGCCAAGTAGCCAAAGATGACTGGATCTTCCAGTTCTTCTGGAATTGTAGCCATGTATCATCACTTCCGGTTTATGTGGTGCTGGGGCTGGGACCCAGAGCTTCATGCGTGCTTGATGGGCACTCTGCAAACTCAGCTTCACCTTTGCCCTCCCTTCTGTATGGACTGCCTGCTCTCCCTCCCTTCTGTATGGACTGCCTGCTCTCCCTCCCTTCTGTATGGACTGCCTGCTCTCCCTCCCTTCTGTATGGACTTCCTGCTCTCCCTCCCTTCTGTATGGACTGCCTGCTCTCCCTCCCTTCTGTATAGACTGCCTGCTCTCCCTCCCTTCTGTATGGACTGCCTGCTCTCCCTCCCTTCTGTATGGACTGTCTGCTCTCCCTCCCTTCTGTATGGACTGCCTGCCTCCTCCCTTCTGTATAGACTGTCTGCTCTCCTCCCTTCTGTATGGACTGCCTGCTCTCCCTCCTTCTGTATAGACTGTCTGCTCTCCCTCCCCTTCTGTATGGACTGTCTGCTCTCCCTCCCTTCTGTATGGACTGCCTGCTCTCCCTCCCTTCTGTATGGACTGCCTGCTCTCCCTCCCTTCTGTATGGACTGTCTGCTCTCCCTCTCCCTTCTGTATGGACTGTCTGCTCTCCCTCCCTTCTGTATGGACTGCCTGCTCTCCCTCCCTTCTGTATGGACTGCCTGCTCTCCCTCCCTTCTGTATGGACTGCCTGCTCTCCCTCCCTTCTGTATGGACTGCCTGCTCTCCCTCCCTTCTGTATGGACTGCCTGCTCTCCCTCCCTTCTGTATGGACTGCCTGCTCTCCCTCCCTTCTGTATGGACTGCCTGCTCTCCCTCCCTTCTGTATGGACTGCCTGCTCTCCCTCCCTTCTGTATGGACTGCCTGCTCTCCCTCCCTTCTGTATGGACTGCCTGCTCTCCCTCCCTTCTGTATTGACTGCCTCCTCTCCCTCCCTTCTGTATGGACTGCCTGCTCACCCTCCCTTCTGTATGGACTGCCTGCTCGCCCTCCCTTCTGTATGGACTGCCTGCTCTCCCTCCCTTCTGTATGGACTGCCTGCTCTCCCTCCCTTCTGTATGGACTGCCTGCTCTCCCTCCCTTCTGTATGGACTGCCTGCTCTCCCTCCCTTCTGTATGGACTGCCTGCTCTCCCTCCCTTCTGTATGGACTGCCTGCTCTCCCTCCCTTCTGTATGGACTGTCTGCTCTCCCTCCCTTCTGTATGGACTGCCTGCTCTCCCTCCCTTCTGTATGGACTGCCTGCTCTCCCTCCCTTCTGTATGGACTGCCTGCTCTCCCTCCCTTCTGTATGGACTGCCTGCTCTCCCTCCCTTCTGTATGGACTGCCTGCTCTCCCTCCCTTCTGTATGGACTGCCTGCTCTCCCTCCCTTCTGTATGGACTGTCTGCTCTCTCCCTCCCTTCTGTATGGACTGCCTGCTCCCCTCCCCTTCTGTATGGACTGCCTGCTCCCCTCCTTCTGTGTATGGACTGCCTGCTCTCCCTCCTTCTGTATGGACTGCCTGCTCTCCCTCCCTTCTGTATGGACTGCCTGCTCTCCCTCCCTTCTGTATGGACATGGACTGCCTGCTCTCCCTCCCTTCTGTATGGACTGCCTGCTCTCCTCCCTTCTGTATGGACTGCCTGCTCTCCCTCCCTTCTTGCCTGCTCTCCCTCCCTTCTGTATGGACTGCCTGCTCTCCCTCCCTTCTGTATGGACTGCCTGCTCTCCCTCCTTCTGTATGGACTGCCTGCTCTCCCTCCCTTCTGTATGGACTGCCTGCTCTCCCTCCTTCTTGGACTCCCTCCCTTCTGCTCTGCCTCCCTTCTGTATGGACTGCCTGCTCTCCCTCCCTTCTGTATGGACTGCCTGCTCTCCCTCCCTTCTGTATGGACTGCCTGCTCTCCCTCCCTTCTGTATTGACTGCCTGCTCTCCCTCCCTTCTGTATTGACTGCCTGCTCTCCCTCCCTTCTGTATGGACTGTCTGCTCTCCCTCCCTTCTGTATGGACTGTCTGCTCTCCCTCCCTTCTGTATGGACTGCCTGCTCTCCCTCCCTTCTGTATGGACTGCCCTGCTCTCCCTCCTTCTGTATGGACTGCCTGCTCTCCCCTCCCTTCTGTATGGACTGCTCTCCCTCCCTTCTGCTCTCCCCTCCCTTCTGTATGGACTGCCTGCTCTCCCCTCCCTTCTGTATGGACTGCCTGCTCTCCCCTCCCCTTCTGTATGGACTGCCTGCTCTCCCTCCCTTCTGTATGGACTGTCTGCTCTCCCTCCCTTCTGTATGGACTGCCTGCTCTCCCCTCCCTTCTGTGGACTGCCTGGCCCTCCTTCTGTATGGACTGCCTCCCTCCCTTCTGTATGGGACTGCCTGCTCTCCCTCCCTTCTGTATGGACTGCCTGCTCTCCCCCTTCTGTATGGACTGCCTGCTCTCCTCCCTTCTGTATGGACTGCCTGCTCTCCCTCCCTTCTGTGGACTGTCTGCTCTCCCTCCCTTCTGTGTGGTCTCCCTACTCTCCCTCCCTTCTGTATGGACTGCCTGCTCTCCCTCCCTTCTGTATGGTCTGCCTGCTCTCCCTCCCTTCTGTATGGACTGCCTGCTCTCCCTCCCTTCTGTATGGACTGCCTGCTCTCCCTCCCTTCTGTATGGACTGCCTGCTCTCCCTCCCTTCTGTATGGACTGCCTGCTCTCCCTCCCTTCTGTATGGACTGCCTGCTCTCCCTCCCTTCTGTATGGACTGCCTGCTCTCCCTCCCTTCTGTATGGACTGCCTGCTCTCCCTCCTCTCGGCATGGACTGCCTGCTCTCCCTCCTTCTGGACTCCCTCCCTCCCTTCTGTATGGACTGCCTGCTCTCCCTCCCTTCTGTATGGACTGCCTGCTCGCCCCCCTTCTGTATGGACTGCCTGCTCTCCCTCCCTTCTGTATGGACTGCCTGCTCTCCCTCCCTTCTGTATGGACTGCCTGCTCTCCCTCCCTTCTGTATGGACTGCCTGCTCTCCCTCCCTTCTGTATGGACTGCCTGCTCTCCCTCCCTTCTGTATGGACTGCCTGCTCTCCCTCCCTTCTGTATAGACTGCCTGCTCTCCCTCCCTTCTGTATGGACTGCCTGCTCTCCCTCCCTTCTGTATGGACTGCCTGCTCTCCCTCCCTTCTGTATGGACTGCCTGCTCTCCCTCCCTTCTGTATGGACTGCCTGCTCTCCCTCCCTTCTGTATGGACTGCCTGCTCTCCCTCCCTTCTGTATGGACTGCCTGCTCTCCCTCCCTTCTGTATGGACTGCCTGCTCTCCCTCCCTTCTGTATGGACTGCCTGCTCTCCCTCCCTTCTGTATGGACTGCCTGCTCTCCCTCCCTTCTGTATGGACTGCCTGCTCTCCCTCCCTTCTGTATGGACTGCCTGCTCTCCCTCCCTTCTGTATGGACTGCCTGCTCTCCCTCCCTTCTGTATGGACTGCCTGCTTGTAGCGTTCAGGTACAGCTGAGTGGACAGCACGTGGTCTGCAGGGCCGCAGCTGTTTTCTGACGGGTTCTTTAAAGGCACATATGGGCTCAACCCTGAGATGCAGATGATCCAGCAGTGAGCAAGGCAGACTGTTGGGTGCGACCTACCAGAGCTAGCTGATCAATAACTCCTAAGGAGTATATCCTGGAAGGATAACAGTCCCTACAACCTGTCATTTCCTGCCTGCCACCCTGTGATCTGGAAGACTTTATGAAGATAACAGAAGGGGAGAGGGTGGGTAGGGGGAGGCAGCCTGGCTGTACTGAGTGTTTCCATTGCCCCAAACACCCAACTACTTGAAGAGCATCCTCGACTTTCTCTTTGCAGCTTGAAGACATATTCCCTGGGGGCAGGCACACTTGCCAAAGCTCACGTATGAAAGAAAGGTGGAGGATTTCTTCCTCCCTCAGTTCTCTCCCTGCGCCATGTTTGGGAATCAGATTGTCAGCAGCAAGCACCCTTACTCGCTGAGCCATCTTGCTGCCCCAAGGATTTTGGTTTTGTTGTTTTGGAGACAGAATCTCAGGTAGCCCAGGCTGCCCTCAAACTGACTATGTAACCAAGAATGCTTTAAGCTTCCACTTCTCCAGCTTCCTAGAAATGAGATTGCAGGTGTGCCCGAGGGTGGAAACCCAAGGCCTCTCAAACACCAGACAAACACTCTTAAACATCTCAGCCCTCCAAAAATTTTAAATGTTTCTCTCTCTTTGAGGAAGGGGTTGTTTTGTTTTACATTGCTTTTTTTCTTTTCTTTTCTTTTTTTCGGAGCTGGGGACCGAACCCAGGGCCTTGTGCTCGCTAAGCAAGCGTTCTACCGCTGAGCTAAATCCCCAACCCTTTATATTGCTTTTTTAAAAGCAGAGCCTTGCTCTATCACAGAGGCTGTTTCTAAACTCCCGGGCTCACGTGATTCTTCTGCTTCATCCATTTGAATAGCTAGGACTACCTGTGTGTGCCCCTTTGCCAAGCCAGAAGTTATCTTAAGCTAGAGAGAAAGCTAAGTGGTCAAAAGCACTTGATGCTCTCACAGAGAACCCATGATAGGTTCCCAGCACCCATACGATGAATGGTTCATAATCACCCATAATCCCAGTTCCAAAGAATCAAACACCTTCTTATGGCCTCCTCGAGCATCAGGGGCACATATGGTGCACATGCATACATATAGGGAAACACACACAAGAAATAAAAAAAATAAATAAACATTAAGAAGAAAGGTTTTGCTTAGTCAGGATTCAAACTTAGAATTGAGGTCATTTTGTTTCATCCCATTGTTTAATTTTTCTACTTTACTTATGTTTTGTTATTTACTTTTCAATACTTTATTTACTTATTCTATTTTATGCACATGGGTGCCTACATGTATGTTTCTGCCCCGCCTCCCAAGCGCCAGGATGGTAATTTGTGCAGTGCAGGGGAGCTGGGCAAGCACACTGATTACAAGACATTCTCAGCTAAGGTCACGTATCACCAGCAACGCTACCTTTCCAGCCTTGACACCCCCTCCTATGTTGGGGGTTGGAGAACACTTGTATGTCATGGCGTAAGTGTGTATGGAGGTCAAGGAACAACTTTGTGGTAACTAATCTCGCCGCATAAGATGTGGGTTCCTCTTATCAACTGAGGGCATCAAGCTGGTAGCAAGCACTTTAACCTACTGAGAGGTTTCATCGCCATCCCACCTCCAATAGGGTCTTTAATATGCTTCCCGACCGTCAACAGCTTGTCTGCAGGTATCTGATGCTTCCTCAGTGGGAGTGTCTGGGGTATGTTTGCGTGTGTGCGTGTGTGTATACGTGCCTGTATGTGTGCCGGCACATGTGTGTATGAGTGTGCATAACTATGTACACATGCATGTAGAGGGCCGAGGTTGTTATAAGGACGGGCTCAGCCAAGTGCAAAGTCCCAAAGTCCCAGGTGCAAGAGGAACTACCTCTGGACGAGGCCCTGCCCCCTTCCGGGCCCCGCCCCCTCTGGGGACGGCCTACACATGCGCAGCTTGGTCTCGCACTGCACACCGCTTCCGGCTCCTTGGAGGCCGGGCGGAGGCTGCGAGAGCGACCCGGGAGCCAGCAGGGCGGAGAGCGGCCTGTGAGGGACCCCGCGGAGGTGAGGGGGCCGCGGCGAATTTCGTGGCGCAGGGGCCGGGGTCGCGGACTCTTTGGAAACTTCCTAGTACATAGCATACCTCCAATGGTGCCTCAGGGCTGTGCACGCCTCCCTTACAGGTGACCTCTTCCATACAAGTGGGGCTCCAAGTGGAGAATGTGGGGGTGCAGTGATGCAGACCATACCCAGTCACCCTGTCCCTGCGCCGTGGACGCTGTAGTCGCCTTTCCTGGAAAGGAGAGAGAAAAGCCACTCAACTGCATGCAGGCTTTTGCTCCTGGCTTGGGGACACCAGGGCCAGGGTCAAGGGTGGAGTGTCCCCCACAGCAACCTCTTGCACCACTTTAGGCCCTCGGGAAATCTTGACACCCTTGCCTGCGAGCGTTTGGGTGCAACACCGTGCAAACTGGGTGTGAGTTTCGTTTTTTGCTTTCTGGATTCCTTCTAGGCGGAGAATCAAGCAGGTGCGATACAACTTTGATTGCTCCCAGGCAAATTGAGCGTTTTTGTTGTTGCTGTCCTCGCCTTATCTTCTTTTTTAAAAAGTTACCTGTAGCTTGGCCAAGGGGAGGAAAGTTTCCGGGAGTTTTTCACCCTCCGTCTTTGCTCGCGGCATTGGGACCCGGAGCTGACGTTCAAGACCCCTTTCCATTTCTTGCTGGTAGCGTGCACACGGCTTGATGAGTGTGGGCGATTTGAAGATTGAAGGGGTTGGGTTTTGGCTTTTGGTTTGGGGGGTTTTGTTTTGTTTTGTTTCGCAGGTGCGTGGATGAATGCTTAGCCTTTGAAGTGGGAGGAGAGAAATCTCGAGTGTCACATCAGACCTGAGCTTCTGGTCCCAATTCTATCGTATGGGTCGCGTAACATCACCAAGACTCAGTCTCCCCCCTTGTCAAAATGAGAGTAAGAACTTGATGTGGGTTCGGTGAGGTGACACTCGAAAGGGATGTAGTAGAATGTCTGGCATATGGTCGGTGCTCAGAGTTACATAACCTGCGAATATGGACCTGCTTCGAGACGGCGAGGATTGTTGTGTGTGAGTGAAGTGCAGAGTGGGCGGGGGGGCAGAGAGCACTCTGTGGGTAGCTTCGTACCCGAACGTGAGTTCTGGGATTCGAACTCAGTCTTGTACTGCAAGTACTTTTGTCCACTGAGCCATCTCTGACCTCCCAGCCTAGATTGGTGGTGTGAGTCTAGGAGACTTGGATGTCCTCCTGGGTCGGAATTTAGACTTGTCCCTGTTTGTTACTCCTGTCAGTCCTCAAGCTCTTCTGGAGGGGAGAACAATGGCTTCCTTTTAAAAAAAAATGATCTTGGTAAAATTTTTTGTTTTATATCAGTTGTTTTTGTTTATTTTCTCGAACCCAGTTCCTTGCACATACTCAGAAAACTTTATGGCCAAGCGACCATATTTCAGTTATTTATTATTTTCTGGCAGTCAAATGGCCACATTGTGATCCCGTCTTTCTATCCCGTCTTTCTACCTTTCAAAAAACCGGCACAGCTAGAGTCCTAGGCTGGCCTTGAACCCCTCCTCCACATCTCAAGGGCTGGGCCCCTTATTCAATGTCGCAGGTTAGAGAAATCCCGGGGTTCTGTGATTTCTTTCTCGAGTTCCACGGTGAATGGTGAATGGCCCAGGACTTTCTCTACTGAAGTGGCCCCCGGCACTTTGTTGCATAGCTGGGTGTAATTTGCATTCTTGTTGCACAGGAGCAATTTGGCCACTTGCACTGCTTACCACCCCAGGCACCCCGGCTGTGGTAAGCAGCTGAGGCTCCCGGTGTTTATCTACTGCAAGTTTAACATAGTTCTGATCTTGTATCGAGGTCTCCTTCATTTCTCCCTTCCTGGGGCATGTTTCCATTTCTTTCCGGGGCATGTTTCCATTTCTTTCCGCTCCGTTTGTGACTTTGAAGCAATTTTCACCTCCAGCTGCTTTAAATTCTTTAAGGCCGCAAACACTGTCTAAAACCCAGCCCCTCTTGTGTCTGTCTGTCTGTTCTTTCCTTCTTTCTTTCTTTCTCTCTTTCTTCCTTCCTTCCTTCCCTCCCTCCTTCCTTCCTTCCTTCCTTCCTTCCTTCCTTCCTTCCTTTCTTCCTTTCGTTCTTCCTTTCTTTACTTCTTTCTTGTTAAGCAAACACTTTCCCTGCTGGAAGGGAAGGGGAGCTGGCTACCTTGTGGAAAACCCTCTCACCAGGTGCCAGACCGTTCAGGGTTAGCTCTGGAGGGACCTGAAGGAATTTATATTTAGGGGAGGAATGTGGCTTGTTGAGGGAGGAAAACTTTAAAACAGTGTCCTCCCTGAGAGGGTGGTGCTGGTCAGTCCCTGCAGCTGTCTGTCTTTCTGTCACTGTTTCCTTCTCATACAAGTCAAGTTGTAAGTGAACGGAATTCAGCTGGTTTCTCTGCTTTTGAGAGTAAACGGAGTCATCCCTTCAATTAAGTATAAAAGGTGGCTAGACTCCTTTGGTGGCTTTCCTGAGTGCGCAAAGCTTCACGTAAGGCAGGGTGTGGTGGTGCAAGCCTGTGACATACCACTCAAATGGTGGAGGCTAGATGATCAGGAGGAGCTCAAGGGCTTCCTTGGTGCCAGCAAGTTTGAGGCAATCCTGGGCTACATGAGACCCAGCCTAAAAAATAAAGGAACAAACAAACAAAAACTCGGTGTACTGATAGTAGATATACTGACTTGCATCATATCTTGAAAAAGAAAAAGGAGTGTTCTAAAGGTTCCCACAGAACACATTTAAGAAAACTGTAATGGCTACGTTTTCAATATGTCAGTTTGGTTAGGGTCAAATGTCCACTTCTGTTACTCTTTTAAGATTTATTTATTATGTATACAGCATTCTGCCTGCGTGTATGCCTGTGCGTCAGAAGAGAGCACCAGATCTCACTACAAATGGTTGTGAGCCACCATGTGGTTGCTGGGAATTGAACTCGGGACCTCTGGAAGAGCGGTCAGTGCTCTTAACCTCTGAGCCATCTCTCCAGCCCTCTGTTACTATTTTAATGTGACAGTTTCATTGGGATACGAGTCATATGCCATAAAATTACCTTAAACCGTGTACCGCTCAGTGATTTTTATCATTCTGCAGATGTGGAGCAAAACCACTGAGCCCCGCTGGGTGTCTGCGGCAAGGGTGCTGCGTGTGTGGTACTCGCAGCAGTGGATATCCAGTGGATATACTGGGTCACCATGAGCTTCCTTATGCAATCCAGGGAAGTGTTAACTGAAGTTTGGGAGGCAGGGACTTGTGAGCATGGCTCTGTTCTGCCGTGGTTACCTGACAAGTATAGGCTGCGTGTTCTGTCCTCTTATCCTTCCAGCCAGAGGAGAAAGGAGAAGGGCAGGGTGGAAGGTGGAGAGAGCCTTCTGGTAGAAGTTTAGAATGGGGCAGCTAGCTTTGAAAAAACTGATCCTGACAGTCCTGAGGTTAAACCTGGGACTAAGGGTCTAACCCAGAGAAAGGAGTACAGATCTCTGTCAACATGTTTGGGGAGGCTGCGCGAATGGCTGGGTGGGTAAGGGTACTTGTGTAAGCGTGAGAACCCGAGAGAAGGGACTGAGTACCAGCCCTCACATTTTAAAAACAGGAAAAGCAGAAGCCAGGAGTGTCCGTGCATCCCCTGAGTTCTAGGCCAGCTGGGTCTGTAAGGTGGATCTGAGGTCTACATGAAGAGGGCTACGTATGAGACTCTGTACCAGAAAGACGCTATGTACACACGGACCTCTTCACCGCAGTGCTGTGGGGGAGATGGAGGTGGGACCTGGGCTTGGTGCTGCAGGTGAAGCCCCAGGTTTAGTAAAAGACTCTGACTCAGGGAGTAGTGTCAGGGTAGGACACGCATCCTCTAGCTCCCACACACGCGAGCACAGGTGCCTGCACACACACACACAGGTGTGCACACACACATACACATACTTCTGGAGGCAGCCCTTGATTTCCAGTGGGATCCCATCCTGATAAACCGATCAGAAGATGGCGGTGCATTTATGTAAGGCTGGGCCTACTCCTCACGAATGCGTGTGAAGATGTAGATACTTTGCTTCTATTGTTAAATGTGGATTGCCTAGGTGGGAGTTAAGACAGGGAAACTGGAAAGGGGCCCATGAGGCGGGAGAGATGATAACAGGACATGCAAGATACTGAAAGGGCAAGGGGACACTGGGGAAGGCGGGGAGGGGATTGACCAGAATTCAGTATGAAAATGTCATGAGGAAAACTGTTACTTTGTGAGCTGTTTTTTTAAAAGGCTTTTAACTTCATGTATATATGGTGCATATGTGGTGTATATATGGTGTATGAGCATGTGTGAAGGGTCAGCAGATGACAGGGAGGGACAACTTGAGGAAACTGGTTCTCTCCTGGGAACTGAAGTCTGGCTGCCAGGTTTGACAGCAGGTGCCTTACCTCTGAGCCATCCCTCCAGCCCTAGGGGTACCATTCCAACTACTTGAGAAGCTGAGACAGGAGGATCATAAATTCAAGGCCGTCCTAGGCCACAGGGTAGGTTTGAGGTCACCTTGGGCAACCTAGTAAGACCGACTCAAAAAGTAAATGTAGGGGGGTTGGGGATTTAGCTCAGTGGTAGAGCGCTTGCCTAGGAAGCTCAAGGCCCTGGGTTTGGTCCCAGCTCGAAAAAAAAGAACCAAAAAAAAAAAAAAAAGAGTAAATGTAGGGCGGCTGGAGTTGAGGGTCACTGCTACAGTGCCTGCCATACGGTCACGAGGGCCCAGAAATCCTAGTGCCACCTAAAGAAAAAATGCACAGTAACACAAGCTAGCAGCGTGCTATAGCTTCTTCTTCAAGTTGTGTGTGTGTGTGTGTGTGTGTGTGTGAGAGAGAGAGAGAGAGAGAGAGAGAGAGAGGTGGGAAGGATGTGTCTGCTATGGCTCTCAGGTAGAGGAGGTCAGAGGACAACTTTGGAGTCAGATATCTCTATCATGAAGGTCCCAGGAATCAAAGTAAGGAAACCAGGTTTGTGCAGTTTTATTTACCAAACCATCTCATCGGCCTCATCTCACACACACACACACACACACACACTCACTCACACACATGCACACACACTCACACACATGCATATGCACACACACATACACACACATACACACACTCATTCACGTACACACCCACTCACACACATACATACGCACACACACATACACACACATATACACACACATTCACGTACACACCCACGCACACACACACGCACATGCACACACACATGCACACACACACATACACACATCTCACACACATACACACACACACACACACACACACACACACACGGTTTCTATTAGATGGATGCATGTTGATTTGTATAGTCATAAAGTTGAGACATAAGACTGTTGCAAGCACGGGGTCCACAGACGTTCCTAAGGTTATTCATAAAAGCCCATTCATGGGGATAAATGAGGTGTCCATGCTGATCCGATGGATAAATAACATGTAGCCCATATCGATAATAATAAGATAAGATATTACTCAGCAACGAAAAAAGAAAGCAAGCCGGGACACGCAAGCGAGTTTGAAATGTCCAGAGTGGGTTTTCCCACAGGCAACAGTGGACTTGTCTTTGTCCGTGGCTGGAGACTGGTAGCTAAGTGAAGTGGTGGGCTTCCTTTTGGTGTGATGAAAACATTTTAAAACTAGTGACTGGGTCTGAAAGATGGCTCGTTGGGTAAAGGACCTCTCTGCCAAACCCGATGACCTGAGCTTTTATTCGGGACTCTCGAGAGAAGAAAGAAGAAAGGAACTAGAAATGGGTGTGTGTGCACGTGTGTGTTAGGGTCGGGAGGTAACCGGGATTCTGAGTCCTCGCCTCGTGTGACGTCTGGTCCCCCTTTTGCTGCGACAGTCAACTAAAGCTTGCTGAGCTTTTCAGGATTCCCACCGTTAGCCTCCCGCCTCACTGTTGGAATGCCAGGGTTACAATGTTGGGTTTAGCTTTCCTTGGAGATCTGAACTCAGATCGCCTTACTTGCGCATCCTGCACTTTACCCTCTGAGCCGTCTCCCCTGCCCTGCCTTGTTTTTTGACACTGGTCTGGAACTCACCAAGTAGGACAGTTTGGCTGGCCAGTGCACCCCAAGAAATCTCCCAGTCTTAGCCTCCCTAGTACCAGGGAACCACAAGCATATGCCACCACACCCAGACGTTATATGTGAATTCTAGAGTTAAACTCAGGCCCTCAGGCTCGCCTGGCAAACACCTTACCCACTGAGACATCTCCCCAGCCCCATGGGGATGAACTGTTAAAAACAGTTTTTAATTACATGTATTTATTTTATTCCTTGGGTCCACACATGCACTGCCCCAGTGTGTATGTGGAAGTCCAAGCCAGCCAGCCAGCAGGAGGCTCTTTCCTTCTACCACGTGAGTTCCAAGGATCAAGCTCAGGTCAGCCTGGCAGCAAGCTCCTTCACCCAGTGAGAAATCTTGCTGGCCCCAAGACAGAATTTTAAGGAAGCGTTTGAAACTGAGTAAACTGTAGGCCAAGGGATAATGATCTTGAGAATGCTAAGGAAATGTGGTTGAGCTAGATATTGGGGTATCCTCTCACTCTGAAGGCTGAGTTCAGGATAAACCTGGGCTAAATAGTGAATCCGTGTGCACCGGGGTAAAGTCAGTTACAGACTTAGTGCCCCACAGAAGAAAGTTACAAAGTTGGTCCAGTGTGACAAGGCTTGAGGCAGAGACATGGGGTACTACTACGTGGTATAGCCCTGGTGGGACAGGACACCTTCCTTGGGCAAAAACCCCTGGGGTGAGCCTTCAAGGTTCCTGATGAGCAGAGCAGTGTGGCCGAAGGCATTGGGTTGCTCCTTCCCACATAAACTCAGGTTATAGGCTCAGCAGCAAGTGCCTTCGCCAGCTGAGTCACCCTGCCGGCCCGGCCCGAGAGCATTGGTTTGTTTTTGTGTGTGCCTGTATGTAATGTGTGTACATGTTCTTGGGTATGTGTGCAGGCGTGCATGCATGTGTGGAGGCCAGAGGAGAATGCTGTTCTATCACCTCTGCCTTATTCCTTTGAAGTAGGGTCTCTCACTATACCTGGACGTAGGCCCCAGGCATTCTCCCGTCTCAGCTTCTCACAGTGCCAGGGTTACAAGCACACACAGACATGCTCCACTTTTTATGTGGGTAACGGGAACTTGAACTTAGGTCTTGCAGGGCAGTCACTCTTCTTACTCACTGGGCCGGCTTCCAATCCCCACCTAGTTTTGAAACAGGGTTTCCCACTGAGCCTGGGGCTTGCTGATTCAGTACGTCTCACTGGACAGTCAGGCCCAGGGATCCTCTGTCTCCATCCCTGGTCTAGGATTAGAACTGGGTTTAGGTGGTTGTTGGGATGTGAACTCAGGTCCTTGTGCATGCTGAACACAGCCATCAAACTCTGGGATCTTCCTGTCCCTGTATCCCCGGCCCTGGAGTCATAGCTTTTAAAATGGGTGCTGGGGATCTACTTCAGATCCTCATCTTCTCACTCCAGAACCCTTGGCTTCTAACCTCTCCCAGTGGGTACTGTGTACAGTACCTTTCCAGCATTGTGAAGTTCAAGTGGTCAATTTAGACTCACTTCATCCAAGGAGGAGGAGGTGATGTGGGTGTTGGACTCTTTAGAGTCCTGTGCTCTCTGGAGATAATTTACTGTAAAGAATAATCGAGGACCAGCTAGGTGGCTCGTCAGGTAAAGGTGCTTGCTGCTACCTGATGACTTTGGCACACAGACCTCACCTCAAATGTAAAAGGATACAAAAGTAAAGCCACTGTGGTGACACATGCATATAACTTTAGCATATGGGAGCTAGAGACAGAAGAACCAAGGACTTTGAGATATCTTCAGCTTCGTCATGAATTCAAGGGCCATCCTGTGCTACATGAGAACCTGCTTCAAAAAACATAAATTAATTAATAAGTGGATACATTGTATTGCAGTGTGTTGAATGGATACATTGTATTGCAGTATGTCAGATACTCATGTTTGTCCCTGCAGTTTATAATCTTGCCAGCCCCATGTATTCGGATGTCACCTTAAAAGGGCTGGGAATGACTCTGGTTAGAGTGTTTGCTGCTCAGGGGCGAGGACCAGAATTTGATCATCTTCAGACCCGGAACCCACATACACACAAGGTTGGCAGAACGCCTGTGATTCTGGCCTCAGAAGGCAGAGATAAGGGACCCCTTGAGCAAACTGACTAGATTAGCCATACTGGTGAGCCCTGTCTTCTACTGGGAGACTCTGTGTCAGTGAATAATGTGGAAGAGTGATTGTGTAAGATTCCCAACATCAGTCCCAGGCCTCCAAGTGCTTGCTTGAACATGACACACACTGCCTTGTTCTGACACCCATACACACATGTGTATCCTCATGTATAGAAAACATGAATACACATTCACACACACACAAACACACACACACACACACACACACACACACACACACACACACACACACACTGCCCAGGTTGCACCCTGACCTTGATAATAGAGGATCTGTTAGAATCTATTGGAGTTCACGCCATTTCACTTGTAAAAGGAATGCTAATGAAGGCCTTTGCAGAGTTCTGGAATTTTCCTGCCATAGGAACTAGCTACTGATTTACATCTTAAAAAATCTTAGTGCATTTTTACTTCTTCATCTTGTATGGCTGGAAGGCTTGCGTGAAGGCCTGATGACAACTTGCATGGCTCAGTTCCCACCTTCCACCATCTGGGGCCTGGGCCTGGGGCTCAAACTCAAGTGGTCAGGCTTGGCAGCAATCATCTTCATTCACTGGTGCCAGCCCTCTGTTTATTTACATGAATGGTTGGCTTTCTTTTTTTTTTTTTTTTTTTTAAAGTTAGAAGCTTCTTTAAATTTTAATTTTTTTTTTTTTAGATTTATCATTTATTTTATGTAAGAACACTGTCGTTCTCTTCAGACACACCAGAAGAGGGCATCGATCTCATTCCAGATGGTTGCGATCCACCATGTGGTTGCTGGGATTGAACTCAGGACCTCTGGAAGAGCAGTCAGTGTTCTTTGCTGAGCCCTAAAATCTTTTAGTATTCATTTTATTTTATGTGTATGAGTGTTTTGCTTTGGCATGTGTGTTTGTGGACCATCTTTGTGCCTGGTGCCTGTGGAGGTCACAAGAGGGCACTGGCTACCCTGGAACTGAAATTACGGGCAGTTGTGAGCGTCAACAGCCAGTGTTTCTAGCCTCTAAGCTGTTACTGCTGGCCTCCTTAGGCGTGTAGGGAAGTTAAGGCGTTCAGAGAACAAAATGGCTGCTCCCGGTTTGCGTCAGCACCTGGAACTCAAGATGATCTCCCGTAGTTAATTCACTCTGTGGTCCTTCCTTCTAATCTCGCCTGCTGTCAAGCATAACAGTGGGTGTCTCCTCACCTCGTGCTACCCCTGCCTGGCACCATTGTTTCGATGGTGGAATTGGCCCTCCCTTCCAGAACAAGCTAATTCAGTACAGTAGAGGGACCAGCAAACTGCTCTGCACAAGCTCAAGCCAGCGGAAATCTCAGTGTGGACAGGGGAGGGACTCGTGAAGTCCCACCCCTACTGAGACGTTATTGACAATTGGTGGCTGCTGGGAGAGGGGAGTTGGTGCTCTTTAGGGGGTGTGGTCCCTGAAAGGCCACCCCAGATTCACCCTTGCTCCAGTCGCCTGGTACACAGTGGCAACAGTAAGCGTATTCCACGAATTTCGTGTTTGGGTTTTTTTGTTTTTTGTTCTTTTTTTTTTTTTTTTAAGAGCACAGGAAATTGGGAGGAGAGAGCGGTGCTGGGGGTAGAGGAGTTAGAAGAGAGAAAATGAAGATGTGGCCTTGTTCCACTAAGACTTCATTTACAAATTCAAATGTCTGACCCGTGGATAGTTGTTTGTCAGCATTTGTGGTGACGGGGCAGGGTGTGTTTGTGCCTGAACACCCATACATGCAAAACTAGAGCCTAGAGGCCGGTGTAAAGTGTTCTCCTCAATCACTCGTTGCTTCCTTTGGGTCATGGTCTTTCATGGAACCTGGAACTCACTGATCCGGTGAGATCAGTAGCCCCCAGGAGCCTCGCCCGTCTCCGCCTCCCCAAAGCTGGGATTGTAGTGCACATGCCCGTAACCTGGCTTTCTCCCATGAAGTCCTCATACTTACTATCCCAGCATCTTCCTAGCCCCTAGGCTTGGCCTTTCTACAATTCTGCCTCTAGGCTGTGTGGCTTGGAAAGGTTGAGTAACTACACAGATGAGGAGATGGGGCAGCTGGACCGTGAGCGTCTGAGAATCCGAGTGATGGTGTGGGTCACTCTCCTCCGGGGTCCTCTTTCTGCAGTGGTGCATGTTACCTAGGGGATGGGGTAAGGAAGCGTTCAGGCACTATCATGTTGTTTATTTATGGTAAGGGGCATATGTGGAGGTTAAAGGACAATTGCAGAGAGTCCGTTCTCTCCTTCCACCGTGCCAACCCTGGGAACCGCACTCAGTTTATCTGAGGCTCCATCTTGCCAACCCCCACCAGGCTAAAAACAATAAGACCTTCTAGTTACACTGCTCCCTACGATGGAAAGAATCACTTACCTTGGGCAAGTTCAGACCAGAGCATCCCTCCCATAGCAAACCTTTCTGGGATTCCCCTACCCTGACTCCATTTGGTGTATCTTTTGCCAGAAACGCAATGAGTCAAAACACTCATTTCCAAAGTCACTAAAGAAAAGAGATTCCCCTCAGGGGGTGGGGCATTCTGTGTCCCCGCTCAGGACAGAGTGCCTTTCTATTCACTGAAAGGAAAAAACTACTGAACTCTTCCAGTACTTGTCCTCCTTCTGGCCACCTCTGTTGACACATTCACCAGTAAAGCTCTGCCCCTCTGTCTTAAGATTTATTTTTATTTCCACATGTGACTATTCGCCTCAGCAATGTCTGTATATGCCGTATACAGGTATCACCAGTGGAGGACAGAGAGGGAATCAGGTTCCCGAGGCTGGAGTTACAGGCAGCTGTGAACTGCAGGGTGTGAGTGCTAGAACCGAATCTGGGTCCTCTGCAAAGACAGCCAGTGCTCCTAACTGTCCCACCTCTCTTGTTTCTAGTAGAGGAGCGGGGCTCGGTTTCTTGGTGTGCAGTCACCTTCACTGAACATGTGTATCTTCCGTAACTAGCCACCTTCATTACCGGCAGACACTAACCCCGATTTTATTTAAAAACATTTTATTGCATTTATTTATTTACTGAGTGACAGTCAGAGGACAACTCGCAAGGGTCATTTCGTCCTTCCACAACGTGGATCCTGAAGGTGGAACTCAGGTTATCGGGCTGGGGCAGCACCTTTACTCACTGGCCCTCTCACACCCAGTGTTGACTTCCGAGTGACCGACTGAGTCGACATGACTGTTTAAAAAGATCGGCACTCGGTATCATGTAAAACAGAAACCCATGTTAGTGTTCCCCTGCCATCCGGCTCTCTGCAGGCAGAGGCAGGAGGATCAGCTCACGGTCATCCTCAGCTACAGAGTGAGTTTAAGGCCAGCCTGGGGTAAGTGAGGCTCTGACTCAGAAACAAATGAAAACAAAACAGAAAAGATTCCAGGAAGGGAAGGGACTCAGGCTCATCCTAGGCTACATGAGCGAATCCAGGACCAACCTGGGCTAACATAGCCACTGACTTTAGAAATATAAATAACCGAATACCCAGAAGAGCAGCTGTGCTTCTGAAGTGGGGGAACTGTTCTGCCAGGACCTCCACAGTTCAACATCTGGATTGCTTGTTTGCTTTGTTTCAAAGATTTACCCCTTTTCATTCTGTGCGTTTGAGTGTTGTTTGCCTGCGTATGTGTATGTGCACCAGAGCAGGGTGTCAGGTTCCCGGAGGCGGAATTACAGAAAGCTGTGAGCCACCTTACAGGTGCTGGGAACCAAGGCCTGGTCCTAACGCTGAGCCATTGCCCCGGGCCCTGGTTTTAACGTCATTTTTACACTTACTCATTAAGGGTAGGAGTGGTGAAAGAGAGAGAGAAAATGGCGTGTACATACGTGGCACTCCGGTGAGGGTCAGAGGACAACGTGGAGAAGTTTTCTTCCACCATGTGGGTTCTGGGGATCAAACAGTTCTTTAGACTCAGCAGCGGGGGCCTTTACCTCTCAGCCATTCCACAGGCCCAGCATCTGGCTTTGATTTGGTCAGAAGCACGTAAAATTCACGTGGGCCTTTCAGTAGGCAGGGTATGTATGTTGAGGCAGAGTCTTTAGCATAGGCTACCCTTGAACTGTCAGCATAGCCCAGGCTGACCCCTGGTACTCAGCCTCCTGTGCGCTAGGGTAACAGGCGTGCACCTAGCTTCAAGTATCTGAAAGTCCCTCCACCCCGTACCAGAAAGTAGTGTGAGATCGCAACCTGGAAGGACGTGACCTTGTCCTACAGGACAAGCCCGGGCCATTCAGGGCTGGCGTCACTGCAGGTCTGTTAACAGTGAGACGACTTGCCTCCCTGCTTCACCTCCTCAATCCTGAGCTCATTCCTCTGGCGTCATACATGGTCGTCCCTCTCCAAGTACACGTATAAAGGCTGTTTCTTCTGGCCGGTGGCTTGGTTGGTGCGTCTGTCTGTCTGTCTCTCCCTCACTGAACCTGGAGCTGTTCGTTGTAGCCTACAAGACTCAGTGCCCCTCCTGGCCTCCAGCCCCGTCCCTGGTGTTATGTATACATAGCTGTTAGTCACATCCAGCTTTTATATGGCTAATGGAGATTTGAACTCAGGTCTTCGTGCCTGCACCGCAAATGCAGTGACCCACTGAGACACCCCCAGCTCCTTACTGGTGGCTCTAATGATTGATGGTCGTAGTTCATTAGCCTTGACCAAGAGTTCCAGGGCCATCCACTCCGCCGTGTAGCATCCACAGTTAACCTTGATGCTGGTTCCATCTGGGAGGCGTTTGTTCATTAGCTGGCCTGTCGTCGCCAGGTGGGTTTCAGAGAGTGCAAAAACAGAAGCACGGGCAGGGACCTTCCGGGTGTGGCTTTGGTAGGAAGCCACTCAAGTCCTGTCATTCAGGACAGTCAGCCATTAAGATCGTAGGGCGGGTTCCAGGTTATCTTTTTTTGTTTGTTTGTTCTTTCTTTTTTTTTTGTTTTTTTTTGTTTTGTTTTGTTTTGTTTGTTCCGTGGAGGTTGGGGGCAAAGCTGAAGCTACAGTAAGGAAGGAGCAGCCTCACTAAGGCCCTTCCTCTACTACTGTGGTGGTGGTGGTGGTGGTGGTGGTGGTGGTGGTGGTGGTGGTGGTGGTGGTGGTGGTGGTGGTGGTGGAGGTGGAGGTGGAGGTGGTGGTGATGGTGGTGCTGGTGTGTCCCTGTGTCCTTTCCTTCTATCATGTAGGTCCTGGGAACTGAGACTGTCAGGCTTAAAGAGTGTGGGTAGGGTTAGAGTGAAGGATTTCCCCCTTTCTTGTGTTCAAATGGCCTTTATTTTAAGGCGCTGGGAGTGATGAAGTTTCAAATGCAGCAGGGCACGAGGAGTGCTTTCCACAGTTCCGTGACTACACAGTTATTTTCCCGTTATTAACTTACTGGTTTCTTACTATTTATCCATCTATCTGTGGTGAGCATACATAATGGTGGTGGTCACTGTGGCATCTTGTACACAAATGCTGTTGAACTTTGTGCAGTTACCCTCCTAAGACTCTCCCTCGTGCCATGGCCATCCTCATCCTCCCAGTCTTCCTTTGGTTGCATTGGTTTTGCGTTTTGAGAAAGGGTTATGTGGAAAGGGTATGTCATGTAGGCCAAACCTGCCTTGAACTTGCTACATAATAGATTGGAGCTTCTGATCCTTCTGCCTCTGCCTCACACGAGCTGGGGATATAGGAGCGTGCCACCCTGCCCAGGTCGTCATTGTTTGTGTTGGAGACAGGGTCTCACGTCAGCCTGGAGCTCCCTCGGTAAACCAGGCTGCTCTGAGCAGCCTGAAACCTGCTCTGTCTATGCCTCCCAAGCCTGCGCACCACCGCGCCTGGCCACTTTCATTATCTTCATTACATTTATTTATTTGTGTGTGTACATGCATGCATTTAGTGTTATGTGCCTTTCGCATGTCCACATGTGTGTAGCAAACATGTGTGCATATGCACATAGAAGCCTTAAATTGAGTTGGGATTTTCCCCCCACTTTATTGAGGGATCTCGCAGAAACTTTAGCTCACCGAGTTGACCAGTCTCAGCCAGTTAGTTCATCTAGGGAACTCTTGTCAGCTTTCCAGGTGCTGGAATTAACAGCGGCCACCGCCATGCTTGCCTAGGCTTTACATGGGTCCAGGAGATCCAAACTCTGGTCTTCACGCTCACCTGGCAAACACTTTGTCTACCGAGCCATCCGTGAGCTGTCCGCAGCATGCCTGACTGGTTTTTGTGATTATTTAAACCTTGGCTCTGTGTATGAGAGAAACTGACATAATTCTTATCCCATTACCCTCTCCTGTTTCTCCCCCCATAGCCTTCTCTTTATTTTGATGTCTCAGATAATCTAAATTGCACACACAACATAGAGTGCCATTTATTTACTTTTGGTATGTGACAATGGTAGGAATCGGTATGTGTCTGTGAGTGTTTGAGTATTCATGTGCACGTACACGCAAGTGGGTGTCCCCAGGTGTGCATGTGGAGGCCAGGAGAGGACATCAGGTTCCCTGTTGTATCTGTGTCCTGTTTATTTCCTCAAAGCAGGGTCTCACTGAAGCTAGAGCTGGGCAAACCTCAGAAATCCCATCTCTGTCTGATCCTCCCCACTCCAGCAGACACTGCCATGCCGGCTCTGTTCTTGGATGCAAGAAATTCAAACTCAGGTCCTCATGCGTGCACAGCAAGTGTGTTAGCCCCAGAGCCATCTTTCTAGTCCCTAACATGATTTAAAAGGCACGCTGGGACCAGTGAGATGACTCAACAGGTCATGTTGCCCTCAAACCTGATGGTCTAACTCAATTCGATTACCATATGGTAGATGGGAAGAACACATACACACATATGCACACACACACACACTCACACACACACACATATATACACTCACACACATACACACATGCACACACTCACATACACACACATGGACACACACATACACACACCCACACACACACTCACACACACACATATATACACTCACACACATACACACATGCACACACTCACATACACACACCCACACACACACCCACACACACATACACACGTACACACACTCACACACACATGCACACACTGACATACACATACTCACATACACTTATACACACTCACATACACATACATGGACACACACACATGCACACACACACTCTTACATATATACACTCACACACATGTACATGGATACACACACATACACACACTCACACATACACACATACACACACTCACACGTACATGGACACACACATGAACACACTAAACCAATGTTTGTTTGTTTGTTTAGTGTTTTTTTTAAAGCTAGAGCATACCTCTAATCACAGCACTTGGGAGGCTACGTGGGAGGGTTGGTGTACATACGGAGTTGAGAAGAGAGCTTGCAGCATGAGTCCTGTGGATTGAACCCAGGCCACCACTGGGCTTGGTAACAAGCACCTTTACTTACTGAGCCACCTTGCTGTTCTGATGACAATGACCATGACGTGACAATGACTGTAAAGGCAGGTTACCGTCTTGAGCCTTAGAATCCATATGGGAAAGCCCTGTCACCCCAGCCTTCTGGGGCACGGAGTCCATGGAAGCTTACAGACCACGTACATGCTCCGCTCCAATATCACATTCTTGGGGACCTTAGGAACCCAGCACAGGGCTACTGAGATCATTCCGAGCTGACTGGCCTCTAGCCAAGCCCATAACAGGATGGGTGAAACTTCTTCATTCAAACTACTCATTAGTGAACCTTTGTGAACCTGAAAGGAGGCTGCCCCAGGCCAAACTCCTGCACCAGCATCTAAACCTTGCTTACTTTGTCTTGTACTGAGATGATGAGGGAGAAAGCCTCCTTATCGAGGCTGGAGGCCTCAGACTACTGGAGGGGTCTGAACCATCTACCCTGTGAGAGGTTAAGATCTAAAGTCTCAGGCAGCTTCCAGGAGTTGCCTGAAGCCAGCAAGCTGGGCCTGGGTGTAAATGAAGCTGTGCTCCAGGCTAAGTGAGGTCTTTCCAACCTCATCGTTGTTGGCCTCAGTGCTGAAGAGACTGTGGTGGGCGACCCTGGGGAGTGCCTTCCGGGAGTACCCTCACTCCCTCACTGAGATAATCAGAGGCAATGGTTCAGGACCTGAGCATGGAGCTCAGGGGAACAGCTGCCGGGAACACCCCAGTGAGGGCTTGGGAGTGTGGCTCAAAGATGGAATTCCCCACTGTGGACCTAGGAGCACGGCTTGGATGGAGAGCCTGTCTGGAAACCTGGGTGGGCATCATACATGGCTTGGCATTTACAAAGCCTGCCTGGCATGCCCGAGGTCCTGGGTTCCAGCCCTCTGTTTGCCTGCTTTTGGCAAACACCATCCTTTGGTGTTGTCAGTGTCTAGTGGACCCCTGCATTGTTTCAGACACTTTCAGGGCTTCTAGGCCAGGGTGTCCTGGACCCTCCAGAGGGAAGGAACCCAGCCTTGCTTTCTGTTCTGTCCCCGACTCTCCCTTCCGTCTACAGATTCCGCCTCAGCGACCGAGCTCATATCCCTGGATCAACTGCATCCTCCCCTCCCTGCTTTGTGTTTCACAGGGCACAGAGCTCCCCTCACCTGTCATTCCGCCCTGCGGTTTCCTTAAAGGCCTTATCATCTGCAATGCCCAGATTGGCTTCCTGCTCTGTCCCTGTAATCACTGGCCTGCCTGTAACCTTCCCTCTGTGAAATGCAGGTCCCGTCATGCCCCTTCCTCTATTGACACCCTAGTGCAGGAAGTAAAGACGCAAAGGAATGAGCCACCGTGTGCCCGGCCCTGCCGGCAAACCCCATGCCACCCACTCCCAAGGAGCTCACACTTAGTAAGCCTGCATTCCTTTGTCTCTCCCTCCCTCCCTCCCATTGTCCTCCTCTGGAATGCAGTGTCCCTTCCTTCCTTCTCCTCACAACCTCTCACTCACACCACAGGACCTAGTGCACATGATCCTGTGACATCCTTCTTAGGTGAAAGGAATTAAAACACCCCTGGTTTCTTCAGTAACTGTGGGCTGTGACCCAGCGTCATTCCCCTACTGAACTACTATTCTCCAGAGATATTTAACTCTGGGGCAGATCTGCAAATAGCTCTGACTTGGGGGTGATAGCCTGGGCATGCAGGAATCCACCGCAGAGCTGACTCCCAGACCCCCCTATCTTTCAGGTCTTACGGATCGTGTGAAGCCCACCCACACGGTCTCTTCCTTCTGCGTTCAGGAAAGTCCCGGGATTAAGTGCTTAGTACCTTGGGGACTAGGGGGTCGGCAGAGCAGCCTTGCTCCGTCTCAAGACACTGGGCTCTTCCTCACTGGGTCTTAGCAAGACTCCCGTTAGCTGAGCAGGCACGTGGGAGGGGGTAGAGCGCATCGCTGGTTAGGATCACGAGGTTTATACAAGCCCTGGGAAATACAGGCAGCCTATTTCGCCTACCTCTAAAACTTACATCGGGGCTTGAAACGGCTCACTGGGTGAAGGCGTTTGCCACCAGGCAACCTGAGCTCAGTCCTCAGGATCCACGGAGTAGGAGAGAAACAACCCCTGACCCCCACGGCACACATACTAATAAGAACAGCCATAAAGGCGTTTGCTTGCTTTCCGTTCTGAGTCAGGTCTCTCTTCATAGCCCTGGCTGTCCTGGAACTCGCTTGTAGACCAGGCTGGCCCTCAGATTTAGAGATCCGCCTGCTTCTGCCTCCTGAGCGCTGGGGTTGAAGCCGTATGCCACCACCGCCCAGCTTTGAAATAATTTTTTAAGTTTATGTTTTCGAGAAAACTCCCATATATCACAATGTCCTTAAATCTATGTCCCTAAACTTGGGGAAAGAAAATGGTTCTACTCTTTTTCCCCAGTGCTGAGGAGGGAACCAGGCCCTCAAGCACTGTTAGGCCAGCCATATCTCCATATTTATACTGACTAGATTTCTCCTCATCCCAAGTGCTCGGGACCAGAAGTGCTTCGAATTTTAGATTATTTCGCCCAATTTGGGATATTTGTGAAGGCAAATTGAGCTAGATTGAAGTAAGACCTAAGTATAAACACAGAATTCGTTCCCATTTTATCTATATCTCATACACATGGCTTGAAGGTCATTTCTTTAGAGAAATTATCCTTGGAGACCATGCGTGTGGAGGAACCTAAGGGGTAGTTCTCAAGACGTGAGGCTCGGCTTGCCAGCCAACGCCGCTCGGCTCTAGCCGAGCCATTTCAAAGGCATTTGTGAGCAGCCACTTTTCTTGGTTTCGTTCAGATGTGTTTTGAGTGTAACCCATCTTGACAGACTAGGTGTGACGTTATCCCACTCAGTGCTCTACAATCTTGGATTCTGGCGCAGTCTGTGTTTCAAATGTGGCGTTTAATGGAGTTTCAAAGTTTAATAGGATTATGTGAGCCCTGCCTGCTCTTCCTACTCTCAACCTCACTTAGAGTTTGTGTTCTTAGTTCTGTGTTTGTGGGTGTTTTGCCTGCGTGTGTGTCCGTGCACCACGATCCCCTAGAACTAGAGTTGCAGGCAGATGTAAACATCTGTGTCAGTGCTGGGAATCAAACCTGGGTCCTCTGAAAGAACAGCCAGAGCTTTTAACTGCTGAGCCACGACTCCGGCTTCCCAGCGTTCATTTTTATTTGATGTGTATGCCTATACACGCACAATGGCACACCTGCAGAGGTCAAAGGGCAACTTGGAGAAGTCAGTTCTCTTCTACCATGTGGGTTCCAGAGATTAAACCTAGGTTACCAGGGTTTGCTGCAAGCTCCCGTATCTGTTGAGCCATCTTGCTGGCCCTCCACCTTTGAGATTGTCTCTCACTAAACCCGTAGCTAACAGATTGGTTAGAATGGCCAACCAGAGGACTTCAAAGATCCACCTCTCTGCCTCCCCGGGGCTGAGTGTTGCTGGGCCTAGTTTTTTTTTGTTGTAGTTGTTTTGAGACAGGGTTTCTCTGTTTAGCCCTGGCTGTTCCCTCTGTAGACCAGGCTGGCCTCAAGCTGAGAGATCTCACTGCCTTCTTGCCCCCTGCGTGCTGAGATTAAAGATATGTGTCACCACCACCCCCAGCCCCGTGAACCCAGCTTTTATGTAGGTTCTGGGGATCCACATCAAATCTTCCTGCTTGCCCAGCCTTACTCAGGAAGCCATCTCTCCACCCACTGTTAATTTCCTTTAGACTTAATTTTAAGTTCATTTCATGCTATCAACAGAGACAGATGGGTCGGGGGATTACTCAGTGATTGAATTCATACCCAGCCCACGGTTCAATCAATTCATTCAGAATCCAACTCAGGGAGTTGGGTTTAGAGAAAGAGGTAGCATTTCTTCAGGACCCTTGGATGTATTTCCTAAGGCCCATTTCAGATTTATTTATTTTATGTCTGAGCACACTGTTGCTGTCTTCAGCCACACCAGAAGGGGGCATCAGATCCCATTACAGATGGTTGTGAGCCAACATGTGGTTGCTGGGATTTGAACTCAGGATCTCTGGAAGAGCAGTCAGTGCTCTTAACCACTGAGCCATCCCTCCAGCCCCTAAGGGCCATTTCTTATCACCCCAGAGGCTTTACCTGTGGGAAGGTTGTTTTCATTCCTGACACTGCAGGACCGACCACACCAGGCAGCCAACTGGTTTGTGCTCAAGAATGTTCCACTTTTTTTTTTAAATTCCTTCTTAGATGAGTCACCAGCAGCTGTTTGCCTTAGTTATTTCTTATCTTTATTAAACAAGAATCCAGCTGTGGGCAGTAGACATTAAGAGACCCACAGGGTGTGGTGGCACACACCTGTCATCTCAGTGCTGGAAAGACTGAGGCAGGAGAACCCAGGGTTCAAAGGAAGCCTGGGCTATAGAGTAATAATCTCGTCTGGAGACAATAGCGGCTGGCGAAATTGGTCAGAGACTAAAGGCACTTGTGGCCAAGCCTGTTGACCTGGATTTGATTCCTGGAAACAGCACGGTGGAAAGGACTGATTCCCTGGAG
This sequence comes from Rattus rattus, assembly GCF_011064425.1. Lineage (NCBI taxonomy): Eukaryota > Metazoa > Chordata > Mammalia > Rodentia > Muridae > Rattus > Rattus rattus. The sequence goes on from NC_046169.1 coordinate 1,331,680, forward strand.
ATGTCCCCTGACTTCCACCCATGGGCACATACACTAAATAAATCGACAAGCTGAGTACGCTGGCACCCACCTTTAATCCTAGCACTCAGGAGGCAGAGGCAGGCAGATCTCTGAGTTTGAGGTCAGCCCGATCTACATAGCTAGTTCAAGGCCAGCCAGATCTATACTGAGACTCTGTCTGGGTGGATATAATGAAACAGCACACATGCTGTACATATAGTATTTGCTGTTGGTTGGATTTGAGTGCCCCTTAGAAGTCCGTGTGTTGACCCTGTCCCACCCTGTGGTGCTATTGGGCAGGGGAGAGATTCTTGAGGAATGGGACCATGAGAGTTGGGTCACTGGGGCTTACCATTGAAGGGAGTAGTTTTTGGGATCCAGACCCTTTCTTTCTCTGCTTTTTAGCTGTCATGAGAACGAGGCCTTGTCTGCTACACCCTTTTGCCATGAAATCTCAGGTTGCCAGGGAGCACAGCAAGCATGGAACTTGGAAATGAAATAGGTGTACCCTTCCCCGCTTCAGGTTGATTGTCCCAAGTATTTTGTAACAATAACATGAAACCCTTGAGCATAATTTTGGGTATCAATTTAGAAAAATGCCTTATTAGACTGAGTGGTGTGGCTTAAAATCCGTCAGTGAGGGGCTTGGGTGTGGCTCAGTGGTAGAGCATCTGTCTGGAATGCACCAGTGAGAGGTTAGGGGGTTGGGGTCAGGGCTTAGTGGTACAGCCCATCCCTAGAATCCCCCAGCTGTGGATGTGACTGTGCAATGTTCTTGTCACTACCATAAAGTTTATTAAGAACCGTAAGTGTGGGGGTTGGGGATTTAGCTCAGTGGTAGAGCGCTTGCCTAGGAAGCGCAAGGCCCTGGGTTCGGTCCCCAGCTCCGAAAAAAAGAACCAAAAAAAAAAATAAATAAAATAAAAAAATAGAACCGTAAGTGTGGGTTGGGACAGAGCTTAGTGTCGGAACATTTGTTCACATTGGTGAAGCAAAAAGAAATGATTTTTTGTTTGTTTGTTTGTTTGCTTTCAAAGCAGGAAAGGGCTGAAGAGATGGCTCCGTGGTTAGGAGCGTATACTGTACTTGCCGACGATGAGTTAAGTTCCCAGCACCCACGGTTAGAAGCTCACAACTCTCTGTAACTCTGACTCCAGGGGATCCCACACTCCTCTTCGGGCACCGACATTTCTCATACGCATACCCATAATTGCATACATAATTAAATATAATAAAAATCTCCTCTAAAAGTTTGTGTGGGCAGGATGCCAGACACCGAATCAACGTAAAGGAACCTGGCCACCTACTTCCCGCCTTTCTACCCGCTTCCCTCTGCCCCAGACCTGTGCATCTAGGGAGGGAGGGTTGCCCAGGGGTACCGCACGTTCAGAGTAGGACTGTTTGCTTGTTTACAGTATCAGCAGCTGCGTTAGAGGCAGGAAGCCTCCCTATGTAGCGCTTTGTGGGGCTGAGTGGCTGGCCTTCTCCTTCCCCCTTTCCTCCTGTTGGTGCCCTCAGCCTGTGGGCCGCTGCCGTTAGGTCAGTGTTCCACACTTGGCTAGGCCATTCCAGAGATGAGCCAGTCTTGCTGCTGCTGGCTTAGGTGCTTCTCATGTCAATCAATCGTGCTAACAATCAGGATTAACCCGGACAAGGGCTGGGATGCCCAGGGGAGGAGAGGAGGGCACTCACTGCACAAGTGTTTAAATCCTCAGCGCCCACAGAGGAAGCTAGCTGTGGCTGTGTGCATGCTCCTATAACCCCAGCACTCTGCTGGGTGGAGACAGGAGGATTGCTTGCGTTTGGTCGCCCCCAGCATAGCTCCAGGTTCACTGAGAGATCCTGTCTCAAAGGAATGTTTGAGAGTGAGAGAACAGGCCATTTGATGTCCCCCTGTGGGCTTTTTGCACGGATGCATTCTCACGTGCCATGCACATATCCCCTCACATGTACACACTAAATAATAAAATGATCAAACGGCAAAACATAAAAGTGAAAGTGAGAATCATGTCAAGACAACAAAACAGAATAATAGTGGTAGGAAAACCAAGAAGTTAAAACAAGAGAAAGGAGGAGCTTAGCAGAGCCCTTACCTAACACGCAGAGTTCAGTCCCTATCAGAAAAACGTAAAACCCACCACAGATAATAACTCTTGAGGCAGCAGTGGTCTTTAAAATGCAGACAGGCGTACCCGGATGCCTGCAGCCCCGCGTGCAGTGCCCTTCAGCACAGGGACGTGACGGGCTGTGTGCTGGCACTGAGAGGTTGGTGGCAGATGGATGAACAGCTTTGGTGCTCAGTGGGGTCAGGGTCCTTGTGATAACATCCAGTTCTCAGCATTGTACTGGGTCTGACTTGCAGAAGGGG